>NC_054831.1:22673939-22976969 GCF_018345385.1 Vulpes lagopus | reverse complement strand
TAAATTACTTTTAAAAAAAAGCAAACGAATAACCTCACACTTATTTTCAAAGACACACTTTTGATCTTGCTTCACCCCCAGCGATGATGGGCCTTTCTGAGCCCTTGTGAGCAGACACCCTGATCCCTCAAATCTAGGAAGAGACGACGGGGAGAGGCAGCCAGGGTTCCAGTGATTAATGATGGCAAATGAATCATTACGTTTTTAGCTATGATTATCTGACTCTTTGCCCTCTTGGATCTGGATGCACTTTCCAGCTGCGGACAAAGGCAGACGGGACTCTGTTCTGCGGCTGTCTTGCTCTCCCCGTCTTCCCCACTCAGTAGCTGTACACCTCACTAAGCAGGCTCCTTAACATTCTCTGTGAATCAAGACTGTAACCCTATCAACAGAGAAATCCCTAAAAAAGCACAGGAAAGAGCGACAAAGCCAGCCTGACAGGGCGACGACGACGATGACATCGCCCTGCCCAGGAGCTTGCCCTTGCAGTGGTTCCGCCTGCAGAACGCTGGGGAATCTGGAGACGGGTGGCTGTCTGCGCCCGCCCCTGGGGGCTAAGTGCAGGGTTGGGAAAGGATGGGGCAGGGGAGTCAGGGGGCTGACTCTCTGGCAGGTTCCAGAGGTCTGTAACTTGCTTAGGCACTTAAAAAACAGAACTAGAAATGTATCCTTGGAAGGTACTGCATACCCAACGGTGACTATGGCCGTGGAAGGGAGGGAGGGGAGCCCAGGGGGAATCAGAGAAGGCTGTGGGCTCTTCCAGGGGAGGCAACTATGATGTTCTTGGTATCTTCTGGCAGAGGAGCATCCTTTGCAGCCTGGGTGAATCTGAAGAAAGCAGGGCTAGGCCCAGCTGGGGCTTTTCTCTTTCCCGTTTCTGGAGACCAGGCCAAATGCACAGGGGAGAGCAGGTGTGTGGGAAGTTGGGACAGCCTGCTCTAGACTCATGCCACAGGCTTGTTTTCTATTATCTGTGTGAGAAAAACTACTAGGAAAAGAAGAGGCCCTTTCGAAAACAGTGTTCTGGCAAAACCAGGGAGCAGTAAAGAAAAGCCTTGCCAGAGATGCCAATGCTTGAAGGGAGAAGCTTGCTCCCCCCAACCCCTGCCCCCAAGAACTTTGGTTTTTGTTTCGTGGTGCCCATTTTCAGAGATGCAGGATTAAGGGGCTCACTGACTAACATACTGAAATGTGGTTTTCAAGGCAAATCACTAACAATAATGCTCTTGAAAGGAGCCCACAGCTGAGCTCTCACCTTCCTTCAATCCACTCTGCTAATGTATGCGCTGCCTACCCCCACCCATGAATCTGGCATAAAAACAAAAGAGTTCAATGTAATATCACTAGAGTGGCTGCTGTTTACATTAATACAGCACTAATGTCGTTTTGTTTCCAGTTTAATAGCTTCAATGAATGATGAAGTGGAAAAATGACCCTCATAAGTTTATACTGGGCTCTTAGTTCCAGTAAAGCAACAGAAGGGGAGCGGTTTCTGGGCTTAGAGGAAGCCAGAAAACAAGACTGAAATTTTGGCTTGATCTGGAAGTGATGGGAAGCTGGAAAAGTTATAAAGGCAACACAGATCTTGTGACTCATCTCTGCCATGTATACTGGTTGGTAAGAGTCACGTGCTCTTTCCAAGGACAGAGTCAATGTCTCCATTCCAAAATTTCAGTGGCACCCAGATGCCACCAGAGATGCCAAATCTGGATCAATAGCTAAACAGAAGGCACACATACCTTGTTCCCTTCACTTTTTTTTTTTTTTTTTTTTGGTGGGGGTAATAGATAATCAAAGACCCCATTAGCCAGCTAATGAAACAAGGTACCTATTACAGAGGCCAATTCCAAGGAGTCAAGCTGGTGGATCTCCTCACCAGGTCACGCCAACTGGGGCCTTCCTCCTGGGTGGACTCCACTCTCTTGGGCTCCTAGGATGCTGAAGACACGATAGAATGGATGAGAAGAGTGAGAGGAACAGCCAACCCCTGAGGACCACTTACTTGCAAGAGGAAAAGAGCTAGAGAAGCGAGGAAGAGAAACATGGGATTTCAGTCCCATCCTCAGGTCAGCTTGAAGTCTGTGCCTGACAGTAGTCACTGAGCTGCCACCTGAACCCTGAGGCAGCTCATCCCTGTGCCAGACTGGGGTTATTAGAAAGTTCTTATGCTGAGCCCGAATCGGCACCTGTCTCCATGCAGGGCAGACAAGAATACAAGTTCCAGAATCTCCACAAGTACTGCCTCAACCCCACTGCCTTTCATGACTGTGATGGACGTGACAGCAGAATGAGTTGGAATGGCTTAGCTAAACACTTCTATACAGAAGCAGGATGTTAAAAGTAATAGGCACTACGAAAATGCTCGAAGTGCTGGAGAGAGAGAAAAACAGGAAGTGTGTGAGATTTTTAACATTCTCTGCCTCATCTAACTGGAACTACACAAAGGAAGTGCCAGTAAATTCTACTTCTTCTCAAAACACAGATGAGACAGTCATGGTTTCTTCCCCCAAAAAAGGCAGGACCTCACATTTAGCTTCTGGAGACAGGATGCTTGAAATGAGGTTTCACATCACAGCTGTGGAGCCTCCTTGAGGTCCCTGCCTTTCTATCCGTATCACTAGGCAAGGAGAAGGGCCAAGGGGAATGCTCTTGTGTCTAGATCATCATGGTAACACCAGTTCAGTGTCAGATGGAATGAAGGGCACGGAGAGATGACAGCACTGGGACAGTGTGTGGGTGGGAATCAACTAGTGTGGTTGTGTGAGAAAACAAACAGGTTAAATGCAGTGATTTCATTCAGAGCAATGCCAGGCAGACTCTGTGGCCCGTTCTCTAATTAACATCCTACTAAGATGAAAGAAGCGACTGGATATTTCACTTGACTCCACTAAGGTGGTACTGCTGTGTAGGGTCTGTGTATCTTCAAGAAAACAAGACAGTAGTAAGAACACTCAGCACAGTTCCTGGCACACAGTACATGCTCAATAAATGTCAGCTGCTATTATCATGACTTTTGAATGCCTCAAGAGGTCTGAAGGTTTGTCTCTTGTTGCATTATGATTTAGAATGACATCTTTACTCTTGTGTTCTTGGAAGAGTAACTTCTGGTGTTTTCTTCCCAAAAAAATAGGTATTTCATGGGGAGGTACTACCTATGTTTTCATGGATTTTGGTGAGTTGGCTTTCTTTTTTGCTTTTTTCTTTTTAGTGGGAGATGCTGGTGGTACTGGCATTTATGGTGGAGGGGGTTTTGAATCACCGAGGTGGCCTCTGGAAACACCTGCAGAGGGAGACATCTTGCCAACTCCATTTTTTTTTTATTAGCATCATTCCCTAAGCTGCACATCAAATACTTTGATCCTTAAAATGGTAGATTGTGTTAGAAGGTTTTAACTGTAGTGATAATTCTATTTTCTTTGAATGTAAGCAGATAATCAGAATGTTCTGCCGGCTGTTTTAATGCATGTCTCACAAATCACCGAATTATACTCATCTAGTCAGTTCTCAGAATTGCAAATCTTAACACAGATTCTCAATTGTAATGGAGATAGTTATCTTTCAGCAGCTGGGAAAATAAGGGATGGGATACTCTGCTCTTTGGGGTCATAAATCCACAGTCATTCCAAATGTCATCAAACTGCAGGATCCCACAGAAAAGTCTCAATGACAGCACATGTATCTTGAAAGCGGGTGTTTGGCGGTAGGGCTGAAAGTTGCTTTTAGATCATATAGGAAAAGAAGCACTGGGTAAGACCTTTTGATGGCATTTTTCCAGATTTAGTCCAACTATAACACATTTGGAGGTATTTTTGAGGGGAACAAGAATGAAGGACCCCAAGATAGAACTTTTCCCCAAATTCTGTGTGTTTGTGGACAGGTGGAGAGAACAGTCAGAGAGAAGCAGCCTACCTCAGAATTTTCATCAAACTAAAGTTTAGCATTTGGTTAGGATCCTTTCTGATACATACTGAGGAGGAAAGGGCTGTATGAGGATAAGCAGCAAAATATGAACAAAAGTAAGAGCCACATTTTCTCAGTGGTTACTAACTAATCCTGAAGTGTCCAGCCCTGAACAAAGAAAGGGCTCACAGGCCAGGCTCACGAGCAAAGGTAGGAGGAGTCGCACAGGAATGAAGCAGCTGGAGGGGCCATGTGGTATTATGTGGGTGCTGGTATTTGCGCAGACTTACTCTTGATATAACTGAATGAAGGCCTCTACAAGTGATGGAAAAAGCAAAGCATGTTCTAGAGAAAGGCTAGATCAAGACACAGTAGCTCCCATCTGGTGGGAGGCCCTGGTGGGGAGAAGAACAGACATTCTGGGCAGGAGACCGTGTAAGGCAAGGCGTCAAGACCACCTGATGCTCAGTTGGTGGGACACGGTGGATGAAAAGAAAGGAAGAAAAGTGTTAGGGAGAAAAGACTCAGAACAGAGGAACTCTGGATAACAAAAGGCTGCATACAAGAAAGTTTGTAGTTGCCCATGTAAGAGTGGTGTGGGGGACTCACCTGCACCTAGTTACTTCAGGACACTGCAAATATCAGCACTCCAATTATGCCACGTGGTTGAAAGCCCTTATGTGTTTGTGTTTGTGTCGTGTCTGCCGCCACACATCATATGATCCAATGAAGAAAATGTGTAAAATCCCATTTGACACTTGCTGATGGTGACAACAATGGAGATATCAAGTAACCAGGGAAAGAATTATTAAAACCCCGGGGAGCTTGTTAAGTAGTCAACATCCTCAAGTTAGGCCGCATAATACACTGGCTGTCTAAGGAGTGGGACAGAGTCGTGGAGGCCTTGTCAGGCAGGGGCTGACTCGGTTTGGGATTCTGACTATAGTTTCTGCCAAACGTGCAGCAGGTTGAATTGGATGTGAGACAGGGGTTTCAAATAATGTAGAAGTCAAATGGGGACCAATAGCAAAGGCTTCCATTTTGAGGTTGAAATAACTCCAAATCGTTCTCTTTCACTAAGGAGAGGACATGAACACCATGTCATTATTTTAGTTTACTGAGTTGCTGTTCCAAATGTTCTTGGGAGCATTAAGTGCTAAAAGGGAACAGGGAATGGGAGATCTGCCATTTTCAATCACATAAAGGACAGAAATCCTTTTAATTATGACCATGCCAATCTACATCTTGCTAAAACAGCTAATTACATGTCAGGAGGACACTCAGTCATTCAGAACAATTGTCATTATATTTTTATATATTCATTCTGTGCCACCCCCCTCAATTACCATGGTTACAATTTGAAAGGATTCAGCCAAACCTTCATTTGATCACAGCACACCAATGTGAATTTGAGAGTTAATTATGGCTGTACAGAGCCACTTTCATTAAAAGAGAGAGAAAATGCAAATGGAATTAAGGGAGCGGCACCCCGAGATGTCTGAACTGGGAGCTAGATGTGTGCACAACCTCCTCAGGTCAGTGTCCGGCAGCCTTGGGACCACACATGCTCAACAGCTGCCCCATGCCACTGCACCATGGGGCTCAGACACCCATGGACAGGAGGGCACAGTACTGTTGTCCAAATCAATCCCCAAACTTGCCAAGTAAAAAGGATGTCAGGAGAGCACGGCAAAGCCTCCTATAGATGCATCCTTGTTTGCTGTTAGGGCCCTGTGCTAGCTAATGAGCTAATGGGTGTGGAATGTGGGTGGTTAGTGGTCAGTAGGGTAAAATGCTACTTAGACTTCACTTGAATGGAACTGACTAGATTTAGTTCTGTTCACTGCTTGGCCCCAGGTGTCATGTAAAGCATGCTAAAAAAGAAGTCCAGTGATCTGCATATTTGTTAGCCATGGCATCTACTACATCCTCAAAGTCCTTGGGTGATGGTAAGAACAGGGTGTAAGATCTTCTGGTGTGGCCAGAGTTTCCCTCTCCTCTCTACTATATTAACTCCCCTCTTAATTATAAAGGAAAACTAATGTCATAGGAAACTGGATTCCTCAGATCATTAGCCTTCTCTTTGCTGGTGCTTCTCATCTCCACCAAGAAAGAATAATGAAGCTGATGTAGAAACCTCGCAGTTTATGAACAAAGTTGCCCTTCAGAGTGAGTGAGTCAACCATCAATGGCAAAAGAAGTAGCTTAATCACTTTTAGCTTGTAAGTAAAGAGAATTAAGAGCAGCCTTTCTGAACATAACCTGTTTGTGAGATGAGTTTCTGTAATCAGAAATGGGAGTTGTAGGCTCAATGTATTTAAAAAGCCTTTCTCACAACCTCAGTATGGTAGTTCTCCTGAGAGTGGTAAAGAAATCTTCCCTCTTAAGTGGTAGTCATCATTTGAAAAGAAGAGCATATAATGAAGCAGACAGTAATGCCAGAAAAGAAAGGGCCTCTGCTTTGACAACAAGCTATGGTCATGGAAATCCTTATAGGATAACCTGGCCACTTATAGTTGCCTCCCTGGGAAAACCTAGTGTTCTCATTATGGTGCAATACCTTCAAACTGGAAAACTTAGGTGTCACTAAGTAATGTAAATTAGACAGTCCAGAAATTAAGAAACAGGAAGAGAGTTTTCAGGGCATGCAGCTCAGCCAAATTCAGTATGGCTGAAAACTGATCCCCGAATCCTGAGTAAACATCCTTGCTATTTAGAGGGCACGCAAAAAGGAATGTTTTAAATGTGTAATTCACACCCCTGCCCCAGGGCAGCCCCCACCCCACCCCTCTGCCCCATAGAGACACCAGCAGAGCTGGTCAGCGCGCCCAACTTTTGCTTGGGAAATCTTGATAAACAAATCCGGCTCAGTAAAGCTATAAATGGATTTGGCTGGTCTCACTGCAGCCCCAACGAATACAGTAGTAAAACATTACTAATAATCACAACAACAAAATGACAAAATCTATCACCACTTTGACCTAAGATTTAAATCACAGACAGAGATTAACACAGAAAACCAACGCACTATGTGAAGGGTCAGAACTATTCGGTGTAGAGTGCTACTGAGCACAAGATCATCAATAACAAGAAAAATTATTGCCTAAGAATCTGTTGAGACTCATTGGGGAAAAAATACTCTGGTTGTTCTCTAAACGAGAAAAGACAAAAAGCAATTTTAAAAGACAGAGCCACAAGTTAAATGGGAAGACTGCTTCTACCCAAACCCTTAAGACCAAGAGAGTAAGGACTTGAAGTTCACATTTTTAGGACAGGGGTGGGAGGATTGTGTATGAAAAGGGATTATTTCCACTGTTATGGGCAAAGATAATGCAGCTGGTCAGTGGAATATGTAGCTGGTCAAAAAGATGGCCTGCAAGACAGAAAGGAGTGTTTGTGTGAAGAGATGGACCACACCCACCTACTCTGCCTACTGTGGAAGGTAAAAATCCCAGCAAAAATGTCAGCTCCTGATGAGGCCTTAGTATTGGAGACCAGAGGCAAATGGAAGAGGAGCTGTTCGCAGACGGACAGGATGCAACTGGAGATGCCAAATGAAATAAGCCTATTTACACTTCATGCCTGATGGAATCCAGGAGGGAAGTGTGAAGACAAAGGCCAAACAGGGAGAACTGAAAGAAGTATATGGAGGAACTCTTCAGGAGTTGTCCCCTTTGAGGTAAAAATATATGCGGACAGCTGGCTCCAACAGTGGTACTGTTGGTCACTGGACTGCCTGCCATCCTAAATCTGCCAGGAACTCAGGTATTGGATTTGTACGCTTCAGTGGTGACGAGCTGCTGCTTCCTCACTCACATTTTTTTTAAGTGGTCACCTCTAATGACTGAGCTAGAGTGAAAAGTACCTTAAAGGGATCTTCCTGTTCCAGGAATTTTCTTCCTGTTAAGGAATAACAGGAGGATGTGGTGGCAGGGGTGGGGGTGTCTGTCCCACCCGAGGCCAATGTATGGGAACTAGACAGATTCCATAAGTAGGTGGAAGGTACCACACTGACCAACCACTTAAAGGATTCAGACTGTGAAGAAAATTGCCCTAAGGGGTACTCAACAATTACAAGCTTTGCTGAAATAAACCTGAAATAAACCAGAATGTCTATTTGGTACTGACTGGCACCAGAAGGTCTCAGCTAAGAGTGTACCCTACTGCCCTCCTTGGCCTTCAAGCTATGTTAGAGTTATCAAAAGCAAGGTAGAAATCTCACTTGGATGGTCCATCTTTCGAAGGTCCCTTTGTAAGGCTGTGTTGTAAGAAGAGTAGGAAGTTTACCCACGTGACTACAGTAATTCAATGAAAGTGACCTTGAAAAATAACAGACAAGTTACAAGAACTGCTGACAAGGTTCCCCATCCCCCCTTTCAGTCTTCCTCACTATGGAAGAGCAGTCCTGAAAGTCCTCTGGGGCCTGAGGGAGGTACACTATGGGGCCAGAGAAGAGGGACACAACAACCAAAAAGCACACAACAGGATTTTTTCAGAGCCTGGCTCTTTTCCCTTCAGTAAGAGAGCAGTTTAGGGTTCCTATTTAAATACCACCAAACCTGAAAAAGCTTAAGAAAACAAATTCACTATCCAAAGACATCACAAATTAGACAGTGGCAACTGTATACACCATTATAAGAACTAAAGTAACCTGGACAAGACAGCTGAATTCAACCTGGTGGCAAAAAAAAAAACCCCAAAACCAAAAAACCCCAAAAAACAAATCAACAATGGTAGATTTAAATCTAGGCCCCAAAGAACTATATCTTTGCTCTTGGTGAAAAAGCAAAAGTTATATGTAAGGCAGTGGGTCTTAAGAGCAGGCCAGCAGTCTTCTTCAACTAAAAGAAGATTTCTGGATGAAAGATTCCTTCTTCCTGTTCCTACTGAACCCAATATGAAGCTATCTTGCATCAGTAGACATGTTCTTTCACTTTTCTCCAGGCTGCCAGATAGGCCCTGTACTGCTTTCATGGATACCGACTCTCCTTTATTCTCTGAAGCTTTTCCCCATCCCTAAGGCCTTAAAACAATGAAACCTTTTAGCTCTTCTCTGGCAATCACTGTATTTCCTTAGAAACTGCAGCTGTCCTAACAGTTTGAGTCTGTTTCTTTAAAAAGACCAGCAAGAACAAATGATACTGACAATCCCATCATAAAGAAGCTATCAATTATAATAATCTCCTTACAATAAATCATGGATGTGGCTTGTCAGACAGTATAGTTTTCTCACTTCTTTTCTTTGAGTCAACTGAGAATAAGCAGACAAAATTCCACCAAAATGGAAAGATACAACATGTTATATTTCTTCTATGTAATATAAAAGGAAAGAAAGATAACATAATCTCCTAATTGAAATAAAAAGTCCAACACACTAAGAAAGAAAATGAGCAGGGGGATCATTCCTGAGAATAACAAATGCTACTCTTGAATTGGTTGGTTCAAGTAATACAGTAAAACAGAAAAGACTACCCCATTTTACTTCAGTTCTTGGAAGCTGGAAGAAGCACATATACACTTTCTGCCTGAAATCCACAGACAAGAGCAGACCCAGTCCCCGCCTACAGCTCTTTAAAGTCACAGACCCATATAAGGTGGCATCTTCGTGCCCTCTCGAAGGCTTCCACGCACTGGCCTAAGGAGGATGAACAGATACAGAGAAGCCCTTGTCAGCACGTGCCTTAAGTGGAGTCAGACCAGCTAAAAACTGGTGGGTATTTAATTTAATATCTCACTAATGAGGAAGGGCAAAACAAAGGTCAGTCAGTTTCTCTCCCTCAATGGTTTTAGGCTGAATACATTTGGTGGGGGAGGAGGGGTGAAGAGGTAAGGAAATGGCACCTTCCTTCCATCTCAGAAATCGTTCTCAGGTAATGGATGACAGGACAGAAGCTCTGTTGAATAGCTAGCCCCGCAAGGCTTCACTGTGCGTAGGAAGGAGAGATGGAACGAAGCAGAAAGTATACAGCAGTCATGCCTCCTTCCGACGCACCCTACGCTGCTACATCGAAGGCGGTTTCCTCTTCCCCACAGTGACAGTGTGTCATTTAATCGGGATGCCAAGAGATCATTTTCATACAAGGCCAGCAGATGTAATTTTCTTTGATGCATGAATAGTTCATCATTTTGCTACTATATGACAAGGTGATCACAGGGTGACTTTATAACGCAAGTTCACTGTTTGGTATTTTGAGTTCTCAAAATGAAAAAAAGATTTATCAAATATAAATATCTTTAAAAAGTAACAAAAGTGCTACATATGTGATCAAGGAAAAAAATTCCATTAGTTACTGCCGCTTAAAGTAGATTAAACTTTACAAATATTACCACATCCATTATCAATATGGCTTCCAATTATTAAATAAATTGCCTGTAGCAATATAGCTTTTCACACCTCTACAAGGACAGAGTAAAGAGAACACCAAAGCAGTCACATCACGTTGTATCTTGAAGACCCGCCACGTAAGTGGCAATTGTCCCCTGCTTTTTTCTGCTCCTATTTAGGAAAGTATTTGCATTTGTGATAGTCAGTCAGCATAATCCCACTATAAAGTCCTCTATCAACCTCTCATATTGAGGGGGCTTCAGTAAATGGATACAAAGACTGGAAGTTCATTCAGTCATTTGTGACCTTAGCTCCATCCTTGACTTTTTTTGGTAGCAGGGAAAGGGGACATAAACAGGAGGCAGAGCAGCTTCCATGATGGCCTCCAGCACTTTTCCAGGCAGGCACACACCTGTGCCACGTAATGTACAGTGGTTCTGAGAACTGGACTTAACATCCATTAGACATTCAGCTCATGTTTTTTTTCCAATGCTCTCAAGCTGGGTTTTTTTTTTTTTAATGACTTTTGTTTTTTGTCTTTTTTTTGTTTGAATCATGGTCCCAAAGGCAGAAGGCAGTATTTTATCTACTAAGTCACACAGCTTGTGAGAGGAAAGGATGTCTGTGTCAGGCATGTTAACATCAACCAAAATTTGAGATCAAGTTTTTCCATGGACATTCTTAGCACAGCACCCAAAGAAGTATAATCTAGCCACAGTGTGACTATTATGAGGCACGGCTTATTGCAGCTGGAAATCAATTATTCCCACCCTGAGTGGGAATTCTAGTGTTCCTTTTACTCTGTGGACACTCCCCAAATGGTGTCTGTCAATCCTGGGCCACACTACCTCAGCTTGCATCCTATCAGTCTTGGGGAAGGAAAAAGGTACAGACTAGTGTTACAGGAATCTAAAGGTACCCAAGGTTTTACACGTAGCCTAATATTGGAGAACTGAGGGCTATCTAAATACCTGGAAGCACTTTCTTGGAATGCTAAGACAGAGCAGCAAGATTTCTAGCCTCGGGGGCTGGGAGAGGGAAGTTTGGTTGGTTGGTTGGTTATTATTTACTGGGAATTAATACTGAGAGAGTATATGCAAAGGCTGAGGGCACCATGCCATCTTCACAGAACAAGACCCTAACGGCTAACTGACATACAAGAAACTGCAAGTTATACTGTAAGAACACATGTTAAGGACCGAGGAAAGTCTGCTAAGGTGCTACGTCTAAACTAAGTTAACTTCTCCTGTTCAACCCTCCCTGCTCAGTCGTCATCCAGGGCCTCTGTCTTGATTTCGTTGGCTCCTTGTCGGGCCAATGCCAAGATAGTGTGGTTGACTGCTGCCATTTCCACAGCTAATGAGATGGGGTCTTGGTGGTCACTATGGCTAGTGCTGTCATCCTAGATGTGCAGAAATAAGAAACAAATGTTATTAGTGGATTGGTAAAATTCTCCAACTCACAGAGAGGCATGCTGAAGGCAAGGGGGGCAGAACATTCGTGGGAGGAAACAGTGGGGGAGGGGCTCATGACATAGTAGAGGTGAAATGTATTTAAGTAGCCACTGAATGGAAATAGGTCCAGATTTCTAACTGACATTTTTATGATTCAACAAATAAAAAGTACCAAAATGTTTTTTCTGAGAATTTTATTCCTTCTATCCGAAGAGCTGCTGGTGATGATAATCAAACCTGATCATTCTAGGTTTGCAATGAACATAGCACTAGTCATTGAAGGCCAAATTAGTGAGCTATTAAATTCTGGATTGGTACTCTTACAAAGAGATTACCAGACCTCATGGCATCTCTCTACTGAGCTGAAAAAATTAGACTAAACTACAGACACCAATATCTAATGGGTAAAAATGCATTTTTATAAAAGAACAAACCCAAAAAACTCTCAATTACAACAGGACAAAAGTATAAGAGCCAGAAACGGCTCTGGGAGAAAATGTGTGGTGCTCTCCTGCTGTAAGGCTGCTGTGCCAGGGAAGTGGCAGGTGTCGTATTTTAGCGAGAGTGTGAAGTGCTCCTTCCGTGCACAGCTCAATGTGTTAAACAATAAAGCTGTGAAGGAAACTGGCATTGCAGGATGTTTGTCAGGCACTGAAGATGGTGTTACAAATGAGGGGTAAGTTTCTCACCTGTCACATCTTCAAGGGAACTCTGCATTAAAAAGCTTTGGAAAGGGTAAGCCCCTTTAGAAAAAAAATCATGGGATGTGCTACCCTTAGGGCATCTGGAAAACACAGTGGAAATGATCCACCTACATTGGTAGATTGAAAAATAACAGGAATGTTTCTGATTAGAAGGACAGAGTATTTTCTTGAGTAAAATGTGGAGCTATGATTTGGAATCCTACCAAGAGAAAAGGTAATTCCCAGGGGAATTATGGACATCATTGTTGCATTCCCATTTTCACAGACAGGTCTTCGGGGTTTAAAAAGGGCTCAGCATGGGGTTGTGTGCACTCTTGCGGCGTTTGCAATCAAGCTGGTAAGCAGAGATTGTAAAATGGCTGGCAGAAGGAAGAACACAGTGGACTACATTTAAGAGCTGGCTGAGGGTCGAGGAAGAGGTATATATACACTGTAGGAAAGAACAAGTTTTCCTGCTGGCGTCCAGTAGAGATCATACATTCTTTTCACATTCTAAACAGAAATGAATTTTAAGTCCTATGACAATATTAATGAAATTTGTCAAGAGATATGCGGGGTGGGGAGGTGGGTGGAATTCCCATGTTCTTAGTTACTGAATTATTCCATCCAGTGGCTAACAATTAAATATATTTTTCCCCTCAAGCAATGAAGACTAAGGGTGAGTTGAGAAGACATGCATTTATGAAAGGATGTGTGTGTCAATGTGCCAGAGACTCTGGAAGAACCACTCATCTGGGCATGAGGGTTCTCCCTGCAATGGGGCCGTGGTGGGTGGGACCTTCCACTGTGTGCTGCATTGGTACATGTTTAGGCATGGATTACAGCTACCCAGTAGCCCCTAGTATTTCTCAAACATTGAGTGTGTGTGTGGTGGATGGTGTAACTTGCTTGTTTGGATCAGATCCTCCTCTCTTCTTCTACCTTCTCTGCTTCTCTGCCTCCCTCTGAACTTCTTCCCTCCTCCTCCTCCCCATTGCGTACTTGCCAAGTATCCTGTTGTATGACAATAAATCCATGTGGGTGAATAACAGTTTCTCACAAATTTAACAGGACAACTGAATCTTACCACATTCCTTTCAAATTACATGAAAATCTAACTACACACATGAGCAGAGTAGAGGGACATTGGATTGTCTCCTTTCCCCCACCCCGTACAAAACACACCCACAGAATTGACTTGTCATACTGTCCCACCCGCTCTGTAACCAAGAACCTCTGCTCTTGGCTGCTCACCTGTTCTGAGTAGTCATTTCCGTCAACATCATCACTGTTGGAATGGCCTCCTGGACTCTGTACATCTATCCCATGACTCTCCAGGATTGCTGCTTCTTCGAAAAAAGCAAATAGATCCCTAAATTATCTGTTACATTATTTTAATAGCCTAAACACTGAATTAATCTTTGTGCTGAGGAAATTAGGATGTAATTAAACAAGAACCCAGATTCTTTTATGTTTTGTTTCTTTTAACTTGCAAACATAGAATTCAACTGCACACAGGCCAGGGGAGGAACCCCTAATTCTATGTGAGCCACATGTGAGTGGTTGACTGTTAGGCGCTTCATAAATACTTACCAACTAATTCAACAGCCCTTCTGTCTCGGGGTTCTATAAAGTATTTGAGAATTGTATTCATGGAGAGGGAGTAAGTTTAGAAATGAAAGACAATTTTAGAATCTCAAAACCAACCCCCCCACCCCAATCTTATCAATTCACATTTCTTAAATGCTTTTTAAAAGTCTGTGTTTTTGCTGTGTTCCTTATTAAGACTTTTTCATTCCAATTCTATTAATCATATGTTTCTTAATATCTAAGTCACAGTCCAATAACAACAAGGCAGCTCAGGGTCTCATTCCCTTGCTCAAGACCTTAGCAAGTATCTTTAATATGCAGTACAGGAGTCACGTTGTCAGGGGCCATGTCTAATTCTAGGTTCTAGAACACTGAGAACAATGTCATTATTAGTATAATACAAATAGTGCAAATAATACTCTTAAAAACACAAAGAAAAAAGTAAGGCTTGTTAGGCTTAAAAGTTAGGATCATTAAGAGCTGCAGTTCTAAACTGAAGGTGCAGTGCTCTCAAACACAATGTCTATGACTGCTTCAAAAGTGAAAGCAGCCTCTCTGATACATTACCAATATTGGCTCTCCTCTTGATCTCCTTCCGTCTGTTAGCAAACCAATTATATACTTTGAGGGAGGTAACTCGTTCCAGATCAGACAGTTTTTTGCCTGTGAATATATGCAATAAAATTCAGATAGTCTGCATCTGAGACCAGTTTTAAGGAATAATACTTTTCTTTTTGAAAAGTTCTTTTGATTGCATTTATTGTCAGAATAACAGATATAGGGGGAGGTGGGTTGTTTTTTATTTATTAGTACTCTGTATATACTGAAATTATTATTGAATGAATAAAAACTAAATACAAAAATAGCAAATAATAACATAAAATATTTCAGAAAGCCACATAATACTAAAGAATTCCAATACTAAATACAAAATTATTGAATTCCACAAAGTCAGGCTGCCAGGGTTCAAAGGTCATTGGATAGTCCATGGAAGCTTCATTTCATTAGCACCATTGTAGATGAGTATGTTAATCTTCATCAAGTTTCCAGGTAGCTCAAGTTTATTTACATCCTTAAGGCCTTATATAAACATTATTATCCATGTTTTCTTGAAGACTAAAGGTACTCTGACCATCCATTATTGTAACTATGCTAGACGCATAGCCCAATTCAGATTGCATTTTAGATTTATTATCTTCTTTTCTGTCAAATGTGACTTCTTATGGATTACCACCATGCTCACCAACAAGAACCCATCTGTACCTTTCTCTCCTCCATTTTCCTTTTGTTTTAAGGTTTTAATCCACAGTGGGTAGAAAAGCCAGAAACCAGGCAACACATTGATGATATAGGGTGAAGTGTTTTCCAGGGAGGTTTTGAGTTCCTGCACAGCTTCAGGGGTGGGACTTTGGCTAGTGTGAAGTAAGGGTATAGGTGTCATTGGAGGTAATATCTGCAGGGCTTAGATTGCTAGAAGTCTGGCTTCTGGGTAAGGAAGAATAAATTACAGTTTAATTATGATAAAACATTGATACTTTTGTATATGACCTTTAAGCCAATCAAATTAACTGGCCAAATGACGATCAACTGATCATCTTGACTGAGAATGGTTTCTGGCAACAAAAACTGTGAAATGTGGAATAATATTTTAACACATGGAAGAAAAGTCATGTGTGTTTAAGTGGCTCGGCTAACTTGCATAGGAACAACAGGACTTCAGGATGGAACTATCCTAAATTTTTCCTAGCTATATGCAAAAGTCATCCCAATGTGGGAAGGAAAAAGATGCCAACTCCAATAAGAATTCTTTCTTCAAACAGAAATACAGAATTATAAAACACTTGTTAAAAAAAAATCTAAATCTTTTCATTTACAAGCCTTCCTTAAATATTCTAAACTTAAAAATTATTTTGGAATTGACATAGTTATGCTGTATTTTTGGAGAAAGAAACCTATGTAGTCTTTAAAAATATAAATTCAAGGTCTAGTATCTCAAAGCAGGGCCAGTCCCTGGAAACTTTTCATGTGAACATTTGATCTGGAGTACCATAATTACATCTCTAAGAAGTACTGCTTGAACAGGACAGGGCAGTGACTAGACAAGAAGGTGATGAGGATGGAGCTAAAGTACCCAAACAGAACGAGTAAAAGAAGATTTTTTCATCCCAAATGATGATCTGAAGCTGAGAGCTCCACCACTGAGGAAAATGGCAGCTTGCTCCTCACCTGGCTTCTGTATAACCGCATTGCAAGCATTGGCAATTTCTTCTCTCTTTGCTTCATCTGGGTATTGATTCTCGTTGAAGTAACTGCAGAGGCAACCAATTAAGACACAAAGTTTATACTTTAAAAAATGTGCTCTCTTTAAAACACTAACCCACTGAAAAATATGTTCTTCTTTAGGATGTAACATGAGTGTCTAGGCCAGGCCGTCCAATGGAATTCTCTGTAAGGATGGAAATGGTCTGGCCTTTACTTTCCAGAAGGGGAGCCACTACTCACATGTGGCTGCTGAGCAGTTGAAATGAGGCTGATGTGACTGAGGAAATGAATTTTTTTATTTAATTTTAGCAAATTTAAATTTAAATTGCTAAATGTGACTAGTGGCTACTATATTAGTGCAGGCCTAGTTACTGCTTTGCTTCACACTGGAAGATGTCCTTGATATAAAAGTTGCTTGTGATACACATATAGGTGGTTGAGATCACAGAGTTCTGTTATGAGGCACTGGTCACAATAGGACTTTTTTTTTTTTTTTTTTGGTGTGTCATATTTTGTAGCGGCAAAAGTTTTAAATGACCAAATTGTGCATCAATGAGAGAATGGCAGAACAAATCACGGGACATCTATATTTATACACAGCTATTTAAAAATGACTAGGAAAAAAAATAAGTTAGAGCTCTATCCATTGACCTGGAGGGATGTTTACAACATTCCTAAGTGAGAAAAACAATTTGCAGAATAATGTGCATGGAAAATACCATTATGAAATTTGAAAAATTCCTATCTGTGTGTTCACAAATATCATGGATAAAAGCTGGAAGAGTACTCATCAGCCTGTAAAAATCAATTACTTCATTGTGGGGGAAGGGGATTAGTGGGAGGAGATATATTTTTGCCTTTTTCCATATGTTAAAAAAGCACACATTCTATACAATAGTATTTACAAGAAATCAGAGTTACTGAACTCCTCCTTAGCATTATCAGACCTACGAGACTCTATGTGGGAACAGTGTTTATTAGGGCTACTTTTTCTGTCAACTATGATTTGAAGAAAAAGATCTTCATCCTTTGAACCTATATGCTTATGGATCAGGAAATGATCCCTTGTCAGATTCTAGACCTCCCGTTTCTTCAGGGGCTTCCCTTCTCTTAGAATGCAGCTTTTCTTTTCTCTTACCCTCTGGGTCTGTGATGGTGTAAATGCCATTCTACCAGGAATAAAAAATAAAAAACTGGAGGCTGCAAACCTTTCTTGTGAATCCCCCAAATCTGGATTTCTGACACTACCACCCCTGCCCCCACTGTCCTGCCCCACCATCTCCATGGAGCACATCCTTTGCAGCAGTCCCAACACAGCAGCTGCTAACTGGAAAGCCTTTCCTTTGCTAAAACATTAGGTCCTAAAACTAGATCATAACCAGGCCAGTCACCCACCATCCTCCACAGTGGTCTCCTGCTTGATTCCACAATATAAGCATCTCTTCCTACATGATTTTCTGTTATCATTTTTAGGGGTCTAGTGTTCATACGGAGTGTTCAATTGACTGTCCCCATAACTGCTCCAGTTCCACATTCCTACTGACCTTTACTCCACTTGTGCTATTTTACTTGGGCAAAGACACTTTTAATTAGTTTCATGAGCCTACAGCACCAGCATCAACTGGGGGCTTGTTAGAAAGGTAGAATCCCAGACCCCACCTCAGACTGAATCAGAATCTAAATTTTACAAGATTTCTAGGTGATTCAAATGCACATTGTTTGAGAAGCACTGTATTAGCTCATTTATTTAAAATTCAACAAAAACAATAAAAGCAGATATTAAGTACCTAACACTGCATGCTTGCACTGTGAGTAAAGAGAATTAGATAGTTTCTGACTTCAAGGAGTTTACAATCTATTGAAGAGAGAGACGTATAAATCTATATGCTTGTGGTAAAATTCCCTAAGATGTCTGAAGAGAGTACTGCTGGAGCACAGATAAAAGTGCACTTGATGTTGTTCGCAGGGACCCAGAATGATGTGGCAGAGAAGTGCCATCTTGAGTTGGGTCTTGAAAATGGGCAGGAGTTTGCAAGGCAAAGAAAAGAAAGAGCATTTCATGCAAGGGGAACAGCATGTGCAAAAGCCAAAGGTAGATAAAAGCCTGAGGATTCTGGCCACAGAAAATTCAGTGTGGTTAGAATATGGGTTCACAGGAAGAAATGAGGTGATATTAGCTTGGAAACATAGGATGGGGCCAGCTTGTGATAAGTCTTGTCTGTTCTTGTCAGTAATAAAGATGTCATCTTGAAACTGGATTTTCAAGCCACATGGAGATTGATATACACCTATCTGTGTTTTAGAAAGATCACATCTTCAAGACTCAACCTTCTAAATTCTACCTCCATGATCTTAATTCTGAAATTCTCCCAATCAACTTTCTACTTACCTACTCCTCCTCTTCAAAATAATATTTTCTTCGACTTCTTTATAATCTTGAATCCCTTTAAAATGCTCCCCGGACTTAAAAAAAATCTGTTTATCTATTCTTCTGGCCTCACCTTTCATTCTCAGCCTGAACTTCATGGTGAGCCAAATCAACAATATCCCTTCAGAGAAACTTATTTAGCTTCTCTGTCCTTCCACCATACCTGTCCAGCCAATCTCCTACCCTGCAGAAAGCACCTTCCACATGTTCTCTTTCATCCTTCTCTCAGGGTACCAAGTGTTCCTGGACAAAGTCATAAAATAGGGCCAATTGGTTTCTTTATAAATCTGTGCTTTTCAACCTTAACTGGGCTCCTCATTTTGGATGGGAACTCTTTCTGTCCTAACTGCTTTTAATACTCCATCTTTCACACCCACTTACCTGAAACCTTTTCACTCTTACGTCCTGAGCCCTCATACCCATCAGTCATTCTTTTTACAGATTACCTTGCCTCCTCTTTTACCAAGACAGAGGTTATTTAATATAAGTTTGCTTGATGTTTTTAGCTTCTCAACGTCTCAACTTCTCTGAGTCATTGCTCATTCATTTCTTCATCTCCTGGTTGAGGAAGATGCATTCTCCTCAAGGTCTACTTCTCTACTTGTAACTGATCTCATCTTCCCTTCTTTAACAGCTCTCTCCTGTTTTTCTTGCATGCCCCATCTTTTCCCTGTACCTATGCAATTACACTGTTTCACTGATTTTATGATGTACATTTCTTTAGTATTATAATCTCTAAAATCAGGATATATATTAAAATTAGTGGTGTCTGAAAATTAAGTGTTTTGTGTGTTGTTTCTTTTTGTCCCTCACTGGTACATAAAATAAAGGTATGTCTTCAATCAAGGCCTTTTCAGATGTGATGGAATATGGCTGTTGTTAAGACCTACAGGTCCTATTTCAGCAGCAGCTGTAGGGCCATTATACCTCATTATAGCAACACTTCTTCCAAATTAACAGCAAAGTCAGTGACACCCCATCCACCCCCTCCAATGTCTACTTAATATTCCTAGTGTATATCTCTCTAGTCATGGGCACTATTCTGTTAAAAAATTTTAAAGGTTTATTATAGAGATGTTCAGAGTTCTCCCCTAAACTATCTTTGCTTCTTTATCTGTTGCTACTACCATATATGGATGATATAGTCTAGGAAAACAGAATAAACTTATAAACTCCTGGAAATCTCTGTGCCCTTCTCCTGCTAGTATATTCTTTTTGCCTCCCTACAACACAAATCTTGTCTTTCAGGATATGGAATGAGTATCAGCTCTTGGCCAGTCAAAGGTAAGTATTAGCCCATGAATCCCATAGCACTCCATCTGTTCCTCTCTCACATTTTTTTCATCTTGTATTACAGTTATCACTATATATATCTCTCCCCCACTATACTGAAAGCCACCTGAGGTACAGGTCTGATTCATCCTTATATGTACTCCCCATTGATGGCAGTGCTAACAAGTCAATAATGATAAAGTCTCTACCAACCCAGTGTAGGGATCTCCAAAAGAAATAAATACCATTGTAAATGAACTGTTGAAAATCAGAGATATAGAGTTATTGTAAGGTCTCAAAAGATACATACTAACATACTAAAGAAATGATTATCTCTTGAGGGCAAGAATACTGCAGCTGGATAGAAGACAGGGAAGTATTTGTGGTAATTAAGACTGGTTTTCATGTTTTATATACTTCTCTGTCGAGTTTTTGAAATGAATATATGCTACTTTCCTAATTTTCTTAAAAAAGATTTTATTTATTTATTCATGAGAGACACACAGAGATATAGAGACACAGGCAGAGGGAGAAGCAGGCTCCTTTAGGGGAGCCCGATGTGGGACTCAATCCTGGGACCCTGGGACCATGCCCTGAGCCTAAGGCATAACACTCAACCACTGAGCCTCCCAGGCATTACCCATTTTCATAAATTTTTAATTTTTAATAATAATTTGGGGGACGTCTGGGTGGCTCAGTGGTTGAGCGTCTGCCTTCAGCTCAGGGTGTGATCCCGGTATCCAGGATCGAGTCCTGCATCAGGCTCCCTATGAGAAGCTGGTTTCTCCCTCTGCCTATGTCTCTGTCTGTCTCTCTCTCTGTGTCTGTCTCTCATGAGTAAATAAATAAAATCTTTTTTAAAAAAATAGAACTTTGGGAAAACATTGAAACAATTAAACACTAAATTAATGATTAATACCCCATAAACAATTTATGTTTGGGAAGTGTATTTGGATCAGCTAAAAAAATACTAGGATTGTGACTGCCATTCTAATGATTATTAGCAGAAAGCCACAGTACTTTTGGAAGCTAAGTTAGAATTTGCAATTATTCATGGTATATATGACTTTATGCTTTAAAATGTCTTAAAAATCATTTTTACTATGTATTTTTGGGATCTAATGATAACAAATAAAGATGATCAGAGTAAAAATGAAATCAATAACTTCTTCCAAATCAAAGAATATAAGAATTCACTATAGGTTTATAACTCTAGCCCTGACAATTAGTCCTTTCTTCTCTGTTAAGGGCCTGCTATTTTTATAATTAAGAAATGTAGGCCTATTCAAAATGTAAATTTTCAACAAAATGTACTATTACAGCTGGAGGTGTATATGTCAGGCTATTGAGTACTGCTTTCCTATCTTTTAGTTTTTCTGTAGTGATTCAATGTTTGCAAAATATGAATTCAAGAGAGACAGTATAATTTAAAATGATAAAATATATTTTATCAAATAGTAAATATATAAGATGTAGTAATTAAAAACATTCACTGCAAAGCTCTTTTTTTTATTTTTTTTTTAATTTTTTTTTAAATTTATTTATGATAGTCACACAGAGAGAGAGAGAGAGGCAGAGACACAGGCAGAGGGAGAAGCAGGCTCCATGCACCGGGAGCCCGACGTGGGATTCGATCCCGGGTCTCCAGGATCACGCCCTGGGCCAAAGGCAGGCGCCAAACCGCTGCGCCACCCAGGGATCCCCACTGCAAAGCTCTTAAAGCCTTTTTCTTTTCTTTATTTCTTCTCCTTTTTTTTTTTTTTTTGCAGTGGGAACAGACACACAATACTGACATAAAGTGGAAGGGTTTTTAGGAAAGACATAGGTACGTGAGGAAATAAAATATTCAACAAAAATGTATTACATGAGTGTGAGTAAGGCACTGTACTTGAGAAGTGGATATAAGCTCAAATATAAGCCCTGACCTTAAGAAACATGTGGTTCAGCTGAGGAAGAATACATAAAATAAACAGTTGAAGGAGTCAAAACAACAGTCAAAACAGTGACATAACTAGAATATGTAAACTAGAATACACCTAGGCTGTTAGTTAAGGATATAAATGATAAGTTAACTAAATTCAGAATAGAAAGATATTTCTATGGATGAGGCTGATCTGGGAAAGCTCACTGAATTGGGCAGGCTTCTGAAGGATGCAGACACTCCTGGAACTGGAGGAAAGGGCAAAGTCAACAGTAAAGACAAAGATACAAAGGCATAAAAAACTAAAATGTGCTTGAAAAACAAGGCAGCTAGTAATGCAATCTGATTAGGCTATAGGGATTATATATAGGGTGATCTTGGTTTGCCTGAGAAAGTGCTGTTACAGGATTATTAACAAATCCACTTCCCCAAAGTCTCCCACTTTAGACAATACACTATACAGTGACCCAGTAACCATATCACATCATTGACTTATCTGAATTTAGTGTCGAAATCCCTTGAGTCTTTTTCATATGTGCTCTGTGAAAGAGGGCATGTTAATTGCTCAGAAAAAGGAGGCATCAAAGAAGATGGTTAACTACAGTTTCTATCTAAAAAGAATTCTTTCTATCTCAAAGAATCTGCTTGGCATATAATAGACATTCAATAAGCAACTGTTTGACCAACAGATGGTTGAATAAATAAACAGTGATTGCAGTTAAGTAAGGCATTTAGTAAAACCATTAATATCTTTCAGGAGAAAGCCAGTTGAGATCTCACCATACTGTACACTATTTTCTCTAGGTATACTTGGAGGTTGTAGACTAAGATGCAGCTGAATACAATTACATTAGTATAGTGTTTATTTCTGAACTATACATAACCAATAGACTATCAATGAAGTTGGGAAATAAGTCTCATGACTTTCATCTTGGAAATAATAATTTAGTCTCTGAAAAAATGTTGATTAAGTCCTAATTTATACGAGGCAATTGGCTAAATGGTGGCAAAGATGAATCAGACAAAGCTTTCCAGTGTAGTCACTGAAGGCTGTATGTATGTAATGAAACGTATTATAAACATCACAGAATGGACTGTATCAGAGGTCTGAATATAATATGTGGGAGCAGAGAGGAACCAACATTTGTGCAGGATCTTGAAGAAAGAGCAGGGAGGGTAGGTAAAGTGAATTAATACAAGGCAGAGGAAGTAACATATACAAAGAAAGAGAGTTATGAAAGCTTAGAATGTTTTTGAGAATGAGAAGTTCAGTGTGAGTGGAATACATTGTACATAAGATGGGGTACTTGGGGATCAAATTGAAAAGAAAAAAAAAACCCTGGGCGCATATTTTAAAGGGTATGACAGAGTTTGCAGTTAACTTTTTAGGCAATTGGGAATGAAGGTTTTTAAGCCTTATTTTAAGCCTATATTTTTTTATTATATGCTCAAAATTATTTTTGTTGGGAAAGATCTCTGGTGATACTAGAGGCAGGAGCCAGTTAAGCAGAGTAGCAATAGCTGAGGAGAGGGTCTGCAGTAGGCTGAGGCACAGAAATAGAGAGGAAAGGAGATTCAAGAGACATTATAGAATGGTAACAAGTCAAGATGGCCTCACCTCCTGGGCTTAGGCACCTCTCTATCCTCATACCAAAAACAAAACAAAACAAAACAAAACAAAACAAAACAAAACAAAACAAGATAGCTTTAGGAGTAATACACACTATTTATCATTTACCTTCAAGTATTTTAACCTTTAGATTGTATCTAAGAAATAGATATTTCTACTGTTACCAGATAGACAAATTGTAGGAGAATTTCACTTTAAGATTTTAAGACATCTGTTTCTATACTGGAACTCTGGAGTTCAAAACATACTTGTCCCATATAAGAATATTTTATAGCCCTAGTCATTTTCCAAGACAAAAAACGGGAAAGAAATATAAACAGAAATCTACAGGTAGTAATAAAAAAGTAATAAAATAAATCCTAAGGGCACTACACTTTTATAGACAAAGGACATTGTCAGCTGAGTAATCAGTGAATATCTTCACAGACAGAAATCAAATGATCGTTTTGCCAGACAATGACAGCAAAGAATTAAAATGAAAAGTGGCAAAATAATTTACATGAGATGAGAAACCATAAGCTAGTAACAAATGGAAATGTCCTTGAAGCACTTTCATTTCAATAACACTGAAGTCTATAAAAATTGCAGCCAGAAAATTCCTCCTTTTGTGTCTTGGTGAGCATATAGAAAAGATGGGGGCTAACTCTTTAAGCAAGGGATAATGGCATGTAAATGAACTTTCTTTTCTTTGTGCCTTTATGTGCATATCTCCTGAAGAAATATTTAAACCTCACCATTTTAGTAATTCAAAATAAGGTTTCAGGACTGTCAGACATTGCCCACTATCTACAATCTAGTGTGCATTTTCTCATCACTAAGTAAAATTACTGGGCAGTAGGCAGGAAAGAGAACATGAAACTGGAGCACCTTGGAATCTGTGGTCTCCTACTTGAGATCTATGTGTTAAATCATCCTTGGCAACAAAAAATTCTAAATTTTCTTATTTTTGTTTTTAAAGAACAGAGTGAAGGCCGAGACAAAAGAAATGGGAAAATCTCCAAGTGCAGCAACTATCTTTTGTTAATCCACAAAGGCCTAAGGACTAAGGAACCCCCTTCATTCATATTCACGTACAAACCAGGATAGTGATATTCTGTATTTTATGCAAAAATGTCAAAGTCCCAACAACATTAATCAGACCCTTGAGAAATAATCAGAGACCAGAGAGAAACAAGAGGAAAAGAGCTTGAAATCAGCTATGCATGTGATTCTTCACTATTTAAATGGAGACTTTAGGACAAATGAAAGACCCTGAAAGATTATTGACTGATCAACATCCTCATCTGAGAAATGGAGATAGTGATAAGATGACAAGCTCCCCCAAAATTGCAGAACTGGCTAGGATCAGAGCCAAGCTTTTGGACTTCTGAGCTGATGCTCTTTCTACTACTGCTTGCTAAGGAAATTGCTGGGTTTAAAGAGTTGAATAGTGTCACCCAAAAATTCATGTTAGCCCAGAACCTCAGAAAGTAATCTTATTTGCAAATAGGGTCTTTGCAGATGTAACTATAGTAAGGATCAAGATGAGGTCATACTAGGCCCTAAAACCAATGTGAGAGTCCTTATAAGAGAATGAGAAGAGCATGAGAAGAGAATGAGAAGAGAATGAGAAGAGAATGAGAGAGAATGAGAAGAATGCAGAGAAGAGGAGTGTAGAAGAAATGGAAGCAGATGTTAGGATGATGCATCTGCAAGTCAACACCAAGGACTGCCAGCAGTTGCCAGGAGGTAGGAGAAAGGTGAGGAAGTGTTTCCCTCCCAGAGTCTCCAAGAGAAACCAACTCTGCTGGCACCTTGATTTCAGATTCTGGCCTCTAGAACTGTGAGAGAATACACTTCTGTTGTTTTAAGTCACCCAGAAATTTATGTCAGCCCTAGGAGACTAATACCCTGGGGGAAATAGAGTCAGCACAAGAATGGGATGGTCTCAAGGGCTAATATGACTCAGCTTATGATAGTCTGATGGACTGTATTTCACTGTAGAAATACACCTTGAAAGTAGACTGCAAAACCAGCTGTTTTTGTAAGTAAGTTGTCTGTCAGCTGAACAAAGGCCTTCTCTTCTCTAGAAACTCTGGTAGAATACTGAAGAATTCTAACTTCAATTCTTTTTCCTCTGTAATCCAAGTTAGAAAGCTACCCTTCTTCTGATGCTTAATGTTGATCTTCAGTGGAACAATTTTCATAATAAGCTCCCATTTCAAAGCTTTATTAAAAGTTTTTACATAGGCCACTTCTGATAACAATAGGGCTAAGAAACTGCTGTATTCACTTGTATTTTCAACAATTAGTGCAGTGTTGATTTTTAAAAATCTCGGAACACTAAGTACAGATAACTACTTCTGTAATACAACCAAGATTATTGATAATTTAAAAATCTCCTACAAGATGTAAAAGAAAACAAATATTTTCAGTAAATGTTAATGGTAGAATCTTGGAGATTGAAAGAATTGAAAATTCAACTCCACTGTATGCTTGAAAATTTTCACAATAATATATTAGGAAAACAGTAAGTGATAACATTAATAATAAAATGATAAAATGCTAGCAGCAACCCCGTTAAATCAGAAACCAGGCAACAGAGCCCATAGCCTCAACACAATTTTTTCTTTGGCTACAATTTAATATTTTTCTGAAAGTCCTAGTCAGTATAATAAGACATGAAACAAAGTTAAGAAACAAATTGGGAAGAAGGGCCACAAAATTCTCATTGGCATAATACACTACATCAAGAAAGCTAAGGGAAAAATTGAAAATGCCTCAGAAATAATTAGATGGTTGGGTGCTAAATAGAGAAAATATCAAAACCTTTCCATATTATCAGTAATAATCAGTTTGATATGCTCTAACAGAAAAAAAGGCATCTATTTCAGAGAGCAAGAAAAATGAGAAAAATAAAAATAGCTAATGAGAAAAACACAGGAAACCACATAAAAAACTAAAATATTTTACTCACTTTGCTCAGAGTTATAAAAAAGATATAAGAAATAGAGAGGCATAACACATTGCTAGATAAGAATGAAAAATATGACAATGTCATTTCTTCTAAAATGAATTTTTAAGTTTAATGCACCTTAATCAAATTAAAACACACATTTTTCTTTTCTCCTTTTTCTCAGTGGGGATGGTATGAATCAACAATATGATTTTAATGTTCACCTTGAAAAACAGATGTAAATGGCTAAGAACATTTTGAAAATAAACAGTAATGATGGGCCCTATCTTGTCAAATACTGTGAAATTATAAAAGTTATAATAAAACTGTGGTTCAAGAATCACTAGAACCAACAATTATAATAACTTTATATGTAAGAAAGAAAGAAACTTTAAGGGCACCTGGGTGGCTCAATCGGTTAAGTGGCTGCCTTCTGCTCAGGTCATAATCCCGGGGTTTGGGGATTGAGCTCTGCATTAGGCTCCCTGCTTTCTCCCTTTCCCTCTGACCCTATTCCTCCACCCTTGCTTGTGTCCTTTCTCAAATGAATAAATGAAATCGAAAGAAAGAAAGAAAGAAAGAAAGAAAGAAAGAAAGAAAGAAAGAAAAGAAAAGAAAAGAAAAGAAAAGAAAAGAAAAGAAAAGAAAAGAAAAGGAAAGGAAAGGAAAGGAAAGGAAAGGAAAGGAAAGGAAAGGAAAGGAGGAAAGAAAGGAAAAAAGAAAGGAAAAAAGAAAGGATAAAAGAAAGGAAGAATCTTAGAGGAAGGGAAAATTGGCTATTTGAAAAATAAGGCTAAATTAGATCCTCAAAATATACAGACCCAATGTATTAGGGTTAAATGTAAAAGTGAAATCATTAAAAAACAAAAAAAACTAGAAGAAAACATCCAAATAAGGAAGCATACATGATGGAGGTAGTTGCACAAGAATAAAGAAATGGATTTATCTGTATTTAAATAAAAAATAAAATAAATGTAAATACATAGCAAAAAGCATTAACACACTCACTCTATGAAGAGTTAATATACAAGTCAATAACAAAACATGGATACACAACAGAAAAATGGCACAAGGATAAAATTAACTCCAAATATGAATGATTACTAAACATGTAAAAATGTTTAACCTTGGTAATCATCAGAGAAGTTTAAATGTAGACAAAATAAAACATTGCTTTTCACCTATTAAATAGGCAAAACAAAGTGATTTTCTCTCTCCAAAAAGTTGATTACAATATGCACAGAAGGCAGGATCTGGTGACAGGAGCAGTATATGCTCAAGGCCACTGTTAGTGATGTGGATAAATTCAGCTTTTTGGAGGGAGGTGGTGATATGGTATCATTAATTCTTAAGACAAAAGGTGGTCATGTCAGCTCTATTTAACAGACAAAACTGGGAAGATTTAAATGTCTAGCAAAGTAATAATAGTTAAATAAATTATCTGAAGAAGAAAAGAGCCATTAAAAAAAATAATATTTTCAAAGAGTACTTAATGACAGGGGAAATGTTGGAAAAAAAGGTTATAAAACCATATGCACCTTCTTGTAATTATGTTAAAAAATATATATCTAGATACAGATAGATACACTAAAAGTAAGTGCATCCATATATTTTCAGTGTTATTTATGAACGGAAATATTTTTTTTCAATAAACTGTTTTCTAAACAGTTTACAATGTGTAACTATTAATTTTCTAATAAAAAATGTTACCCCAAATAGACTTATGTGATATTACCAAAAAACTGTCATTAATTTTATAACTGCTTTTCAAAATACTCTTCTCTCTTTCACCATCCTTGTATCTATCTACAAACTGTCAACATAGCCAGTTATGAAGTCAGGACCTGAATTAGATAAAGATACAGTTGCCAACCTAAATGTCCGGCTGCAGGGAATGGGTAATAAATTTTATATGTTCTTAAAATAGATTTAGTCATTAAAAATCATGTTTTCAAAGAGTATATGGATGATGTTAAATATAAAACTACATAGGTGGCATTACCTTCTTTGAAAAGATACATAACAGAAAAATGACTGAAAAATACAGCAACAAAATATTAATGATTATCTCTAAATGGTGGTTAGGTTTTCATCTTTATATTTCCTTCCATTTCTCCATATTTTATATAAGCATGTGCTAATTTTGTAATTTAAAAAACCATTATATGAAAATAAAGTTTGCTGTCTCAAAGCATGAACAAAATTAAATTGCGTAAAATTATTTTAAAATAATTTTCTTGGTTTATCTTAATGCCTTTCGGCAACAAACAAACTTACACTTTGAATGTTTGCTTTGCAAACACACTATAGTACAACAAACAAAAGATGTTCTATACTAATATATTTTTTATAAATAAGAGTTCATTTTGAATTCTACAGACTTAAAATAAACAAGAGTTCTCTCCAAATCAGCCTTTTGGAAGGCTCCCATGACTATAAGGAAAAGCTAAAATATAAATTAGTTCTATTATAGAAGAAGTTCTAAGTTTTCATGGCTTTGCAGCTTGTTAAAATTTCAGAATAGAAAAGCCTGTGAAAAGAGAATACTTTAAAGTGGAAAAATCAGTGTTAACCTATGAACAAATTAAAGAATTCAGATATGATAAGTTAAATTTTGGAATCTTAATTCATAAATGCAAGAGACTCCCATTACATAACTCCCTACATATGGATTTAGATATATGACAGAGTAGATCCCGACAAAGAATCAAAGTACTTTAAGCTGAAAGTGAGTATTACCAAGTCACTCTATATTGCAGATAAGGGTATGAACTTTACGAATAAGGAGCCAGAGAGGAGATTTGACTTATTCAAGGTCACACGACCTAGGCCTCAGGTCTCCTGACTCAGTTCATTGGCTTGAAGGGCCCACGGGAATGGTCATCATTCCTTTAAGACTTGGTATTGTTTCAGACTTCCTCTAAGATGCAAATTTCTGTAGCAATGAACCATCTAGACCAAACTCTTGTAAATTTTACAAGCGCTCCAGAAGCAAAGATGTGACAGCACCAGTAAGAAACCTAGGATAGCCACAGGACCACAGCTATATATCTCACTTAGGGGCTTTTTCCTCCTGGGAAAGGAAATTTAACTGCTCTGGAAACAACCACAAGACTGAACTACCTTTTTTCTTGGGCAGAGGAGAATTAAATAAACTGTGGGACTTGCCCCTCAAAATACAACATCAATACACATTTAAATTCTATGTATATGGTGTAGTTAATCTAACACAGAAGAGTTAGTAGTACCTCCTCAGATACTAGCACACACGCAAAAGCTTTCCAAGTTCTTATCTCAAGATGGTAAGATTCCTTTCTTCACTTGCTTAAAAAAGAAAAATCCATATATGAGAGAATTATGGATACCATGTATGAAATGTGCCCAGACATATAATTTTCATCTCCCAAATGTTTTATTTACCTGCAGCATGCTAACTGTAACTTGCTATTTAATGATAAACAGGTTACAAGCATAATACGGAATTTAGGAGCTGAGTTTTTTTTAGCATGCTCTATCAATCACTAGCCTTAGAAACAACAGGCTTTTTTTTTTTTTTTTTAAACAACAGGCTTATTACTTGTCCAGGAACATGCAGCCCTACGCAAAGTTCTTCCATGGTGGAGATTTAGTGTGAGTTTTATTACTACATGACAACTGTAGAGCTGGTTTTCCTTCTAGTATGGATTACCTTTTAGTAATAAGTCTTTCTATGAAGACCATAAAAATAATGGAGACAATTTTCTGGAGTTGGCAGGCAAAACCAGTAAAACTGACAAATTCTACCTACCTTAAAAACAACTGAAAAAAAAAAAACAACAACAACTGAGAAACAGTATTTCTCTTGAAACCTGTCTCTTCACTGCATGCCACGGAATTCATTAAATGTTTGTTCAACCCTCCATTTTAATATTTATTTTAATAACATGCTCATGAGGGCAGTGTTTGGCTTTGCTCATTCATGGATTTCCTACTTTCCTAATCAAACTACCAGATATGAGTAATAATTACAGGAAGTTCATATCAGTGGAAACTGTGGTACCTTGGAGAGTGACCTACTTCTTTCTACCAGATCACACACTCAGAGGCACTGAAGGCAGGGAAGTCAAGGCATTGAAGCTGGTGTGCCCCTTGCTGCATCTGCTTTCCTTCTGACTGGGTAGCAGCCATGGCCTCCTCTTCCTGTTTGATCAGCCTCTGCTTGTAAGAAGTATGTTATAAAAGACAAGTGTAAGGTGATCTGATGAAATTTCTTACACCTGGTGTACAAGCTGTCCTAAGGCAGGGAGCCTATTTTTAAATATAAAGTACTGATTATAAACTGATCTACTCACCGGTCTGACACTACCGACCAACTATTTATTTTTTTAAAGTTTATTTATTTTTAAGTAATCTATCCACTCAATGTAGGGCTCAAACTCATGATCCTGAGATCAAGAGTTGCACACTCTTTGACTAAGCCATCCAGGCATCTCCCAATATTTACTATAAAGTGAAGATCAACAGAACAGGATTGATAAAATCCTGCACATTTTCCCCCTATGATTGACACTATTCTTCTGCAAAAATAATTACTTCCTGCTAAAAGGAAAGTCTGTGTCTAAATGGAGAACTTGTCCTCCCAGGTCTCAACAAATAGCAAACCAACCAAAGACAAAAGCATAGATTCTTTATAGAGAATCAGAGGTTGGGGATTATCCTCCTACCTCCCTGAAGAGGGAAAAATACAATACCTTGTACTTAGAGGTACTTACTAGTTCCTCTAAAACTTAACCTTTTACTTTCTTTTTTTTTTTTTTAAAGATTTTATTTATTTATTAATGAGAGACACACACACACAGAGAGAGAGAGAGAGGGGCCGAGACACAGGCAGAGGGAGAAGCAGGCCCCATGCAGGGAGCCCGACACGGGACTCGATCCCAGGTCTCCAGGATCACGCCCGGGGCTGAAGGTGGCGCTAAACCGCTGAGCCACCTGGGCTGCCCAACTTTTTACTTTCTGTGTCATAGGTTTGCTACTGTTTTTACTGAGAGTCAAATCAAACTACTCAGGATAAATGACTCTAATTGCCTTTTAAAAAGCCAAATTAATTCTGTTAACACCTGACAAAGAACATGCTACTTACAATGATGTTGTCAGAGCTGAAAGGTTACAATACCAATTGTATACAAATTAAATTCCTTCATGGTAATACTACAGAGCAAATCTGGGGTATAGTTATATTCCAAGGAAGATATTTTGGTGACAAATTATAGTTTCTATTCCTATAATGATGATAATTATAGGACAGTCTCAAAATGGTTAGAACTATCTGTTAGTCTAACCTTTGGTGCATGACATATCAAAGTAGGAACCAATAAAATATAGTATCTGGATGATGTACTATTATGATTGGGATTTTTATGGTACACAGGTTTTAAAAGTATAAAGACCATTCTTAAATACTTTCTATTACGGTAATTACACATCCTTAACCAAAAGGCAACTAAAACAGAAACAATATTTATCTACTAAGTTCATATTCTACCAAAACATCAAACACCTGTGTAAACCTTGGTAAATGCTGTGAATGTTGAGTCTATCAATAATAATTTCCTAATGCACTATTACATGGGCCAGAACCACATCTGTCTTAATTATTGTATCTGCCAGTGTCTATTATAATTAGTGGTACTAAATAGAACCTCAATAACTATTTGTTGAGTTTAAAAAAGAAAATGCTCACTAGTTTTCTGTGAAGATTTTTCAGTTAGTCTATAAATTGGTCTCTGTTAATATTAATGTTTATAATATAATGCTTATAATTCTCCTTCTGGGATGAAACATATCTTCATTGGCGATTCAGTACACAAAATACCAGTATTTCCCAAACTATATTTCATTTCTTTGTAAACTGTGGCCATAGAGCAGAATAAGGAACATGGGATGGGGTCTTTGTCCTGTTTAACTGGTCAAGGGACTAGAGAAATGAGGGGTCTGTTGTTTGTACAAAATGAAACTACTGGCAAATCTATAGGAGGATGAGGAGAGTTTTTAATCTGCCTCAAAAACATTGTGATAATTTTTTTCAGCTATTTCTGTTTGACCAAAAAGGAACCAGGAAGCATAATTTGCCAATTTTAAAATGCATTTAAGGACAGTTCATCTTTTTACTGGCTATGAGAAATGGATTGGGATAACTTTACCTGTCAATAAGTGGGAAAGTTTTGTTGTTTTTTTCCTCAAATAGTCTAATGGATTGAAATGAGGTCATGTCCAGGCTCCTGCTGTCTTATATAAATGTTAAGAACTTCCTTCTATTTGCAGAGATACAGGAGGTGTAGTTCATTATGTTCTACCCGAGTCATTCCATAAGAAGTATGAAAGAGGTTGAACTCTTTTTAAAATTCAACTTCCAGCATCCATTAATTCCAAAATTTATAGTGTATTCTTGCAGCATTTTCCATCCTACAACAGCAATGACATCAGAAGTGAGGGAACGAAAACCAGCTTGCCAGGGGTTGCAGCGATGGCAAGACAACCTAAGGGAGGGCAGAGTACATATATTTTAGGTCCTCATACATTACAGACCAGAACAAACATTCGATTTTATAGGACTCAACTTTATTCCCACAAAGTGGTTTGTGTGTGTGTGTGGTGGGGGCAGTGGCACAATGATCAGGCTAAGGAAAAATGACATCGAGGCACTGGAAAGTCATTTTTCTGCTGTTTTTGAGTCATTTTGATTGGATCACTTTAAATCATCAAATTATTATTCATCATTGAACTGAACTGAATTGAAGGACTTACAACTTTAACAAAATTAGGAAATATTGTATCATTCTATCCTCTACTCTGAGCCTAATATGTCTCACTGGGGACACAGGGGCATAACATTTTCTAATTATGTTAAAGTTGTACAGTTTTCTTACATATTCAATCAAGTTCAAGCAACACTTACTGATGTTAGATTTCAGGCATAGCACTGCGCTAGCCTAGGAGCCAACTAAATATAACAAAACCTGAGCCTGCAGGAACACAAAAACTTCATCACTGAAGTACCGGGTAAAATTTACTTAATGGACAGTGAAATAATTCATTCTGGTGAAGATAGGGCCCAAATTTTCTTCTATAACAGAAGTCAGTAGAAAAATTGGACTTTATAATTTTATGATAATCCACTTTTATAATGCAAGTCAGCAGGGGGAAAACAGGTCAAAAGATTTCTTTAAAAAAATTGAATGGGGGCAGCCCCGGTGGCACAGTTTAGCGCTGCCTGCAGCCCAGGGCGTGATCCTGGAGACCCTGATCGAGTCCCACATCAGGCTCTCTGTATGATGCCTGCTTCTCCCTCTGCCTGTGTCTCTGCCTCTCTCTCTGTCTCTATGAATAAATAAATAAAATATTTAAAAAATAAAAATAAAAAAATAAAAAATTGAATGGCTGGAATTTCAACATATTTCCTTGAACACAGAGAAAAGGGCATATGATTTAGGCCCTATGTTTAAAAAAGGAAGGCTGAGAAGATACTTCAAAATAGTTTCAATTTTTTAATTCCTAGAATGTTTCACAAACATTAGACCCAAAATTTGCTGCGATCCCCAAAATAATTTGGGTCCCTGTCAGAAAAAATCTACTAGTGATGCTTTATATGTGGGAGGAAAATGTGACCAACAATCTAGAAAATGGATTAAGAAATCACAACCACCCCCTCCCCCCCAAATCAACAATCATTAGAACCAGCATACTTTGGCATGGATGTTAATATGACTGCTTTGAGAGAGACAAATGTTGCAACTGTGGCAATTCAAAGGTTTCCCGCAATCTTGATGCAACCCACTTCCAGGCTCGTTTTCTGCCTTGACTGACCATACGCTCCAGTTACTTAATTTTTCATGTCTCTGTACCCTCGCCAAGAATGCTTTTCTTCTTCTTCCCAACCCATCCAAATCATACTCCTTTTACAGGACCCTGCTTGAGTGTCACTTCGATGTTGCTACTCTCCTCTGTCCTACTGCACTTGATACCTATCTCTTCCATGTTTTTTTTTTTTTTGCCTATTCCCCCCAATAAAATGAGGCCTACAGGGGTAACACCCTATCTTTAAAGATGTTTAAATATATTTTAGCACTCACTTGTTATAGTGCTTGGCACATAGATGATGAATGGCTTTCTTTTGAGTAAAAAAATGCTAAATAGACTTTTATTGGCTGAAGCTTATAAATACGAAAAATAACTTCAGAAAATTCCATTTGAAGACATTCAAAATTCTTTTTGAAAGTTCTTATTTGTTTGTTATTTCCGTACTGAGTCTTTAGTAGTAGGAGACATATATTAAACTCCTACATGTGTCTCCTTGTACCATGCTTTGTACTTTAAATGCACTGTCATTTAGTATTAAATGACAGCACTCCTATAAGATAGGTATGATTATTATAGTCATTTTATAACAAAGAATTCCCTGAGGATATATAGCTAGTGAGTAAGACAGCCAGAACTGGAACTCCAATCTTACTAATTCAAATATCTGTACTTTTAACCCTGTATTTATCAGAAACAAACAAAAAGATAAAAAGTATTATAAAAATTTACAAACTAACATTTAGGGGAAATAATTTATTGAGAAGTTTTATTATCTCTTCCAATTTTTATCTTTGTACATTTGATTTTTTTACATTATTATAATAGTGCAATTTTTCTTTTATTGCTTAACAATATTTTACTTACATTTTTATTTGAATTTACATAGGCTACATTCTATCATGACATTCCACTTAATAGACTGATCATCACGGACTCAGCCACTTCCTAAAAGCTATCATCATTACACATAAAGAAGTTTAAAGAAAAAATTTTCTGAATTTCCTATCCAAACAAAATTACTATGTTGGTCAGACACATGACTTCTTTGGTCCTAGATGTGAAGATGATATTCTCTTCAGTTAGTCCACTTAATTCAGCAGCAACATGACAAAGAAGAAAATGAGATATGTTTCTTCGCAATTGTAAAGTACTTGAAGGAAGTCTCACTCTTAGAGATAAAATGAAAAATGAGAGAAGCAAATTTCTTCTAAGCAATGAGAACATTTTTGTTTTCTCATTTTATAAGGAAGAAGGAAGTAATTCTCACTACCTAAACTCATAAGAGGTAGAAGAGTTATCTCCTTGCACTTTCAGACTGCAATACCCTTAAGGTATTTCTTTCTTTTTTATTTTTTAAGATTTTATTTATTTTATTAATGAGAGACACACAGAGAGAGGCAGAGACATAGGCAGAGTAAAAAGCAGGCTCCTTGTGGGGGAGCCTGATGCGAGATTCAATCCCAGAACCCCAGGATTATGCCCTAAGCCAAAGGCAGATAGATGCTCAAGCACTGAGCCACCCAAGGTGTCCCTCCTTAAGGTATTTCATTACTTTAATATATGAACATAGGAATTGAGAGATTAGGGCAGCCCTGGTGGCTCAGTGGTTTAGCACCGCCTTCAGTCCAGGGCGTGATCCTAGAGACCTGGGATTGAGTCCCACGTCAGGCTCCTGCATGGAGCCTGCTCCTCTCTCTGCCTGTGTCTCTGCCTCTCTCTCTCTCTCTCTCTCTCTCTCTCTCTCTCATGAATAAATAAAATCTTTAAATAAAAAAAAATCAAGAGATCAAAATACAAGTTGATTGCCAAGCAATGTATGGAGATAGGTTTTTTAAAAATATATTTATTCATTTATTTGAGAGAGAGAGCTTGCATGTGCATGAGCCAGGGGAGGGGCAGAGGGAGAGGAAGAAGAGAGAGAGACAAAGAATTTCAAGCAGGCTCCCACTGAGCATGAAGCCCCACCTAGGGCTCAATCTTACAACCCTGAGATCATCACCTGAGCTGAAATCAGGAGTCTGACGCTCAACCTACTCAGCCATCCTCCAGGCACCCCCAAGGTACTGTACTGAGATAGATCATGTAGATATACATAAAATGCAGATAACTGGTCTTCTGACAGAACTTAGTTATCATGGAAATGATTTTGTTCTTTGAAGTTAGTCTATTTGTGTTGTTATGCTAAGCAGCAATTATTTCCCAAAGACTTAATTCTAGGATGGGCAGTATTTTCCTATCAAAAGTGACTGGGTCAAAAAAAAAAAAAAAAAAAAAAAAAAGTGACTGGGTCTAAGAGAGAACAAAGGCTCCACATAAAATAAGGAATTAAAAATCAGAGCAATACAATTTGAGAACTTGAAAGATCCTTGAAAATTATATAACATTCACCAACTTTTTGAAAAATATAATAACCAATGTTTTTAAAGATTTTATTTTATTTATTTTAGAAAGAGAGAGAGCTAGTGTGGGGGGAGCAGCAGAGAGAGAAAAATAAGCAGACTCCATACTGAGCACGGAGTCTGAGGTGGGGCTCCATCCCCCAACCCTGAGATCATGACCTAAGCCAAATTCAAAAGTCGGATGTTTAACTGACTGAGCCACCTAGGCGCCCTGACCAATTTGCTTTTTAAATGAAATAGGAGCATAATACTTTATTCAATAAGTGTAGGAAATATTAAAGCATATATGTCAGTTCACATTATGATCAACTAAGAAGCAGCTAAGAACAGAAGTATGATGGTAGAAGGTGTGCTTAAAGAATGGAAAGTGTAAGGGAGGGGAAAAAGGAAGACTTACAGGCCATGAGAGAAATAAGAGATGAATAAAGCAGCACAGACAAAAAGAAATTCAGTGAAATGCAGTAAGGGGACTTTTACTTATCTTTGCATCCCAATTCTTGACATGGAGTTTAACATACAGTAGACACTCAATAAATGTTTATCAATTAAAGAGGATAGAAAGGGCTGAGAAGCGCCTGGCTGGTTCCACTGGAAGAGCATGCGGCTCTTGATCTCAGGATTGTGAATTTGAGCCCCAAGTTTGGTGCAGAGATTACTTAAGTAAATAAACAAACAAACAAACAAACAAACAAAAAAGGGGTTGAGAAGTTCAATGAATATACTTTTTAGAAATCATATTCTATGGTTCACATGGCTATAGATTTAAAATAAGCAACTTAATCTCATTTCTTCTGTGGATTTAATCAAATTCATTAACCTCTTAGTTAATTAACTATAGGTTCTTGGTTTAAAAGTAAACTATTTGAACTGGATGATTTTTAGGGTTTCTTCCTTATTCTCTGCAGAAATAGTGACCAAACATACGTAAATAAAATCAAAGGAAAGTTTTTAGCTTAAGTGCTGCTTAAAACTAAATCAGTGCTCAGCAGATGCAATTTATGTATTTGTGTACAACGAAGGCAAATTAGTCCCTTTATTGTTCATATGATATAAGCTGTCATTCCAAGAAACATCTAGTTAGGTTTCAATCTCTTAAAAGAACAGTATTAAGAAAGCATTATTAGCGTTTCTGCCCCAATTTTTTTTCTGGCTGGGTATATCTTACTGAAATGAGTAGTGTCTCTTACTCCATGGACTTCTGTATAGTATGAATGATACAAAATAATATTGGAACACTACACAAAATAACACAGAAGGATACTGCTAAGGAATAAAAAGGTGATTATTTTTCCATTTTACAAAGTAATAGGATTCTGTTCAAGAGATAGAGGTTTTTGGGGCAGCCTGGGTGGCTCAGCAGTTTAGCACTGCCTTCAGCCTAGTGCCTGATCCCAGAGACCCGGGATCGAGTCCCAAGTCGGGCTCCCTGCATGGAGCCTGGTTCTCCCTCTGCCTCTCCCTCCTGTCTCTCCCTCTCTCTCTGTCTCTCATGAATAAATAAATAAAATCTTAAAAAAAAAAAGAGGTTTTTTTTTTTAAAGGGGGGAAAATGTTACTAGGAAAATAAGCAGTATTTCATTTTTTATGGTAAACAAGAAAGTCTAAGCTATACTATACTAATAACTATACTATCTAATGCAAAACAAGAAAAGAACATTAAAAGAAAATATGGCTTCATGAAATGTGAGCTGAACTAAATACACCTCTTGTAAAAATTTTTTAAATCACACAGCGGTAATTAAAAGTAATAAAAAAATGATGGGAAGTGGCACCATTAAATCAGGATGGGTTACTATGATTTGGAGATTACTATAAAAGAACACAGAAGAAACAGACTTTCCAGAGCCACTTCAAGTATGAACCTATGTGACTCTTTTGTCTTTAATTACACACAAAGTGTATACTATGTATCAGCATATCATCATAATTCAGCAGATTTCAAAGTCAGAAGACTAGGAAAAGGAATGTTCCCTGCAGGTCAGGGTTTTGATGACTGGCAAAACACTAGCAAGCTTGCACTGCAGTTGTCTGAGCCACACCCAGTCTGCAGTTAAATATAGAATTTAGTTTCTGGAACTATTGGTCTTCTTAACCTTCACAGTCCAAGTATTCACTGCAAAAATTAAAAGTAAAAAGGAGAAAGGAAAGAGACTGAAACCAAAATCCAAGTACTAATAAACTGTCCTGGGAAGAGTTCCAAAATGCAGTAAATACAAGAGAATTACATTACAGAAGTCTCAAGCAACATTCTAGAAACACACTGTACAAACTGATTTGTCTCTTCTATGCTGATTCTACTAAGATGTATAACACACTTATATAAAGTGTATTTGTGTACTAGACCCATGTCTCTAATTCAGATTATATATTCAGACTGTATAACATGTCAGGTTAACAGCAGTGACACCAAATTTAGAGCTATGATTTAAGTTTGGTTTGTTACACTATTGTGGTTGTGATGCTATTTTTGTTCATGAAGAGGTACTTTTATCCTAAGAAGCTGTTTTTAGATGTCTAAATTTTGGGTGAAGAGATACTCTCAAGCTAGAATTTTTAATACTGATTCTTTGCCTGTTGGGGAAAATATTTGGGTTTGTTTTTAAAACACAAAAAAATGTTTTCCTTATAATTTCAGAGGGTTCTGAGCTTTAATAATGATTTTGTTTTATATTGCTCACTGAAGATGAACATGGAAAGAATTAAGAGGAATAAAAAACATAGTACAAGTATACTGTTTTCATAAAAAAATAAAACATACATAGTTTTAATTATAAACACACACAGAGGTATTCATTTTGCCTCCATTTTCCTGGACATGCCCAGACACAGATTCATCATTTAGCTACTTTGATGAAAATTAACAGCAGTAAGTACCCTATATACACAAATCTAGCTTCTAAACTACTACTCTCAACCACTATACACTATTACTTCTACCTGTCACAGCTAGGTAGTCTTGCATTTATTCCTGTATCTATTAAAGTATTTTCCAAGTTGTTGTTTCTCTTTCTATCTTGCTTAATTGGGCTTTAAAACCTATATTTGAAGTGTTCTTTTTATCTTTCTCCCATGAGGCCAGAATGGGTACATAGGTCTCACACTTTTGTGTCCTAGTCATATCCTTCCACTCCACAGCCACACTTATTTCCACAGGATATTCCAAGAATACCCTGCTCAAATAGCTGAAGGGGTAAATGAAAGGAAAAAAGGAAAGAGTACATTAGAAGCCTTGCTCCTAGGCCATAAAGCCTCCAACACTTCTGACCATAAACTCTAAAGACATTTCAAGTCAACTAGGTTCATCATCCCTCTACTCCTGACAACTCCTGACACCTGAAAGTGTCCCTTTCTCTATCACCAGCACTCTGCCTTATACCTAGTAAGCACTTTGATGAATGAACAAAAGGATGGTTAAGTTTGCTGGAAAAAAAATCCACATTTGAACGTCTGACATTACATTATTTGCACATGCAGCTATTTCTGACATACAATACACATGATATTTTCTGCCCTTGTGAATATGTAAGCTACTGGAGGTAAGCCTACCTCACTGCTAGCACAGAGCAGATGCTATATAAACAAATAACTGAATGAATAAATATTAGTCAATTATCTAATTCTATTTTATCCATTTAAATCGTCAGGTCCTCTTTAAACAATTATAACAATCTTTTTAATTATGGAAAATTTCAAACCTATACATGTTTATGGACTTCTCTGAGCACTTCACTCTCTTAAACAAGAAGCACATCAACATGAGAATGAGGATGGGAGTTCGCAGAGAGAACAAAATGTGAAATAATTGTTTAGGAGACCGGCAAAGACAGATCCAGGTGGGTATAGTATGATTGTCTGGCAGAATTAAAGGCCCACTTGAGGTTCATGGTCATGAATTTAAAATGAGATGGGTCCACAGGGTTCAAAATTTTTCTCTAGCCATATTTAGCTGCAAAAATGCAGAAATAGTATAAGCAAAAATGCAAGAGGTGGATTCGACCAGGGTTTATTCATACTTGTGGCTTTAACTGTACCTATATAATGATACCTCTTAAATTTCCATTTCCAAAGACAGTGAGATCTCCTACCACCTTGAAAAGAGTTCACAGTCAAAGCTCTAAGTGGAACGAACTTTAATGCAAAACGAACACTGGCTCACCACTGGCTATGAGGAAGGCGTTCTACTGTGTGCTCTACATATGTGATCTCATGCAATGCTTTTCATAACATCTCCATTTTACAGAAAACTGAAATTCCCAAGGATTAACATTAAGATGAAGCTGAGGGGATGCCCAAGTGACTCAGTGATTGAGCATCTGCCTTTGGCTCGGGGCTTGATCTCTGGGTCCTGGGATTGAGTCCTGCATCAGGCTCCCTGCAGGGAGCCTAGCTCTCTTTCTGTGTCTCTCATGAATAAATAAAATCTTAAAAAAAAAAAAATGAAGCTGGGACTAAACAGTAAGTCTGTATGACTCTGAAGCCCATCTGCTTTTTACTAGATCATAATACTTAACTCTTCTTTTTATAAATATTGTTTGTAATTGGGGTTAAGAGATGTTGAATGATGTGCCCAAAGTCAAACTATTTTCTAATGGTATAAGATACTGTGTCCCAGAGGAATGCTCTATCAATATCACCAGTGTTAAGTTCTCTTTTACATTTCCTGCTTTGTCATCACTATATTCTATTTGTATCTAGGTTAGGTTGTTCTTTTCTTCATATTTTTTCTGATACCTATTACCTTCTACCCACTTTATTTCTCTTTGCTTTGATATTATAGTTGGGGCCCTAATCATTTATACATAGATTACTCTGACAGCCTCCTACTTGGCCTCCACTTATCCCTCTTCCAATCCATTTACACGTTCAAGTCCATGTGTACATGGTCACTTCCTTTCTCTGAGGTTCTTATATATAAACTATAAATAGTAAAATATATAAAGTACAAAATTTTGAAGATAAATAAGGTCAATTGTCATACAGAAGAACTGTCAATAAGATCAATAATTATATACAAACTATAAAATCCTACTCAAATGTAAGTCATTACTGCCTTAAGAGATATGAGGGCAGATACTATACCTTATATTTATTTTAAATTTATTTTCCCTTGGTTCTAGGCATCTGGTACATGTGTTCAAATACTTACTTGATTAGCTGTTTCTTGCCTATCTTCCATACTCCCACTAATATTACCTAATAGAAAAATCTGATCAGGTATAATTTCCTTAATGAAAAAGCCTGAAAACCAAAACTGTTGTATAATTAAGTGTGGTACTTATTTAATTATAGCATGCACAGTATGGCCAAGTCCTGTATAATCAAGTAGAGATGCTCTTAATGAAAAACTCTATTGGTCTCTATCACAAAGTTCTGACACAAAGAACTCTGTGATAATCTATAATATTCTTTTTCTGATTCTCTGATTGGCAAACTCCTATTCATCAACCATCAAAATGCAGCCAGAATGTCATCATTTTGTTAAAATCTTATTCTTTCCTGTTTGCATATCATGAACCCATAAACTCAAGTACCCATTATTATAACGGCTTTTATTCCTCAGTTCTATAATTGCTTATACAATAGTGCTTCCCCCCACACACACCAAGTTTGTGAGGGATTACATTTCAGGGTAACTAAAGAATTGATGAGGGAAAGTTCTTTATAGAGGAATTCCAGCTGATTAATGCAGAAGAAATGAAAAAACTGGAATGTAACTGTTACAAAACAAAAAAGTAACTGGGAAAAAATCATCAATGGATGACAAAACAGTGATTCTCAATCCTGGCTGTACTTCAAAATCACTTGGGAACTTTTCAAATATAACTCTACCTATGTCCCAGCTGGTCAAGGGTAATGTCTCACTGATATTTTTAAAAGCTCCCAGGTGATCCTAATATGCAGTTAAGAGTCACTGGCCTTAAACTATTCACTAAATGGGGAACTTTCTAATAAGTGGATTAAGATGATAGCACTGAATTCCAAGATTACTCTTATAGTTACTAAAAAAGGGTCAACCAGATATAATGTGCCTCCTTATATGCTGTACTAGGAAGAACAAAGTAACAGTTATGTACCAAAAGAGCTAAACCAGAATCTAATGAGACTACAGATCTAACTACCAGTCTACAGAAAATATGAGGTCATACTAAGAGACACATATGAGGATATAATTGGCCAAATCTAAATGTGGGATATTTCATATGACAAATGCCTTAGTGTCTCCAACAAATAAATAGCATGAAAAAGTGTGTGTATCTGTGTAAGGAACTGTTACAAATTAAGAGACTCAAGACATACATCCACCAAATGCAGCTTGTAAAAATACATTTGATAAACAGGTGAAAGAATGAATGAATGAATGCTAATTAAAGAAAAAACCCAATTTAATAATAAATCATCAAATCTTATACTCTGAAAAGCAGGGCTAGATGTGGGAAAGGATGCAAAAGCAAAATAAGTTTGATATGGGAATGAGGGAAATATTTATCTGTCATTGCATATAGAAAATTTTCTAAAATATTTCAGATTTAATGTTTTATGTTTAATTAATTTTTTTTAGATTTATTCATGAGAGACACACACAGAGAGAGGCAGAGACATGGAGAGAGAAGCAGGCTCCCTGCAGGGAGCCTGATGTGGGACTGGATCCCAGGACCCTGGGATCACGATCTGAGTCCAAGGCAGATGCTCAACCACTAAGCCACCCAGGTACCCCTGTTTTTTTTTTAAATATTTTATTTATTTATTCATGAGAGACATAGAGAGAGAGAGGCAGAGACACAGGCAGAGGGAGAAGTAGGCTCCATGCAGAGAGCCTCATGTGGAACTCAATACCGGGACGCCAGGATTACGCGCTGGGCCAAAGGCAGGCGCTTAACCGCTGAGCCACCCAGGCATCCTGGTACCCCTAGTTTTTCATTTATATTTGTATTTGCCTTATGATTTTGAGTAAGAGACAAAAACAAATAATTATGGGGCAAATATACCATTATTTTTTCTACTGGGGATGAGATACAGTTGTTCTCTATCAGAGCCATCTAATAAATTTTCTGCAATGATAGATACCTTCCGTTTTAAATTTTCTATGATAGAAATAGTCTAAAACTATAATCAGTAGCCATACATGACTACTGGACATTTAAAATGTGGCTAATGTGATTGAGGAAATGAATTTTAAATTTTATTTCATTTATTTTTTATTTTTTAAAATTTTTATTTATTTATGATAGTCATACAGAGAGAGAGCAACAGGCAGAGACACAGGCAGAGGGAGAAGCAGGCTCCATGCACCGGGAGCCTGATGTGGGATTCGATCCCGGGTCTCCAGGATCGTGCCCTGGGCCAAAGGCAGGCGCCAAACCGCTGCGCCACCCAGGGATCCCTTTTATTTCATTTAAAATAATTTAAATTTAAATAGCCACCCATCACCACTGTATTAGTGCAGTTCTAGATGATTACAGCTCTCTTCTTTACATGCAACATTTGCTCTTTCCTTTTACCTAACTCTCACTACATCCCCTATTATAAGATCTCACAGCACCATGAACCTTTCCTTTCATACATATATTATTGTTGCAATTTTACTTTGATTTGTGTGATTATCTGATTAATGTCTGTCTTTCCAACCTGACTGTAAACCCCAAGACTGCAGGAATTACTTATGTTCACGACTGTATTGTAGAGTGACATTCATTTACTTGTTAAGAAAATGTTATTATTAGATAACATTGTGTAGTTGAGTTTTTGTGATAATGAAGTCTCCATTTCTCATAATTTCACACAACTTGACCCAAAATTTAGATTCTTCACACACATACTATATATATATATATATATATATATATATATATATACACACACACACACCCACACACACACATATATACATACACACACACACACACACACACACAAAAGTAGAGATAACTGTGCCACGAACCTTCAAGTAAACATTACCGAGTTACAGAAACCACCAACCCACAGATACCACTCTTGGTTTTTATCCACACACCCTTGCTTCTGCCTTTTCATTTTGTGTTACTTTGAAGTAAATCCCAGGTATCATACCATTTCATCATATTATATATTTCAGTACATATTTTCAAAAGACAAGAAGAACTCTAATTTTTATAAATGTAGCATCACTTACATATAAGCAACCATTATCATAACTGAATCAAGAATCATTTGGCTAATACATTTTTAAAAACTTGAAGAAATTCAGTTATTATATTCTTAGGGTCATGGATTTTGTTGACCTGAATTCCCCATAGTATTTTTTTTTAAGATTTTATTTATTTACTTGACAGAGAGAGAGACAGCACAAGCAGAGGGAGCAGCAGGCAGAGGGAGAGGGAAAAGCAGGCTCCCCATGGAGCACGAAGCCCAAGGCAGAGCTTGATCCCAGGACCCTGCTCAACCGACTGAGTCACACATGCCCCTTCTCCCCCCGCAACAGTATTGTTTAACAGAACTTTGTTCCATATTTCCTACAAACCTGGAGCTGGACCTAGAGGCCTGATTTGATTCAGCTCTGATTTTGTTAGAAAAATACTCTGTGGGAGGTGGTATTTATATCCTCCAAGAGGTATATAATGCCTGGTTATCTGTTTTTGTTAGCAGCTATTCATAATCATTGTCAGATCTATTATTTCATTAGTAGTTGACAAAGTGATGATATTCTAATTATAGTATTCCTTTTTCATTTATTAGTTGGGATCCTTCATTAAAAAAGGCTTTTTGTTTAATCACAGATAAGGTTCATAGGCAAAACAAGTTAAATGCTCAGTTCTTTCATTTTACCACTTTTAATTATTTAGTTGGTTCTCTAACATTCTCTAGTTGTGACCAATAATTTTTTTTTAGTATCATTATTACATATGGATTTTTAGTAAGTTTGCTGGGCTTCAATCTATTACCACTGGTATTATTGCTGATACTTAAGTTATCCCTATTTTTGGACAGGGAGAGCCTCTTCAAGTTAGTTCCTGAGTTCTTTTGGTATCAAAAAGATACCATCTGTATCTTTTGTATACCTATCTGTAATGGCCTTCTTGCTTTAACAAGATCCCTAGTCTTACCATGTATATTTTTGTCCCAAGGTTAGAATCAGGCATTTTTCCAAGGAGTGTTAATGGTACATATGACCACAATCTGGGCTCCAGGCCTGCTAATTTCTACTAGGTTGATCATTGTCTATGGGTTTTTTGAGTACGTAAAGGTGGAAAGTACACCTCTCCTTTTTTCAAGGGAAACTATTACAAATTCACATTATTATTTATAATTCATATTCAAGATTTTAGGACCCATAAAAATGATAGCTGGCTTCTTAGCAGAAATTGACAAGCTTATCCTAAAATTCATATGGAAATACAAGGGATCTAGAATAGCTGAAACAATCTTTAAAAAGAAGATTGTGGAAAATTGGTATTTCCAGATTTCAAAATTTACAATAAAACTGTAATCATAACAGTGTAGTAAAAATATCAATGGAACAGAACAGAATTGAAGAGTCTCCCTCAAATTTGTAGTCAAGTGATTTTTGACACGGGTACCAAGACTAACCAATGGGAAAAGAATAGTTCTTTCAACAGTGCTGGGAAAACTGGATAGCGGCAAGCAAAAGAATGATTTTGGGTCCCTCCCTCACATCACATACAAAAATTAACTTTAATGGATCAAAGACCTAAATAAGAGTTGTAAGTATAAAATGCCTGGAAAAAACACAGAAATAAATCTTATGCCTTTGATTTAGGCACAGCTTTCTTAGGTAAAAAGTAAAGGTACTAATAACAGACAATAAAATAAATTGGACTTCATGAAAATTAAAAGCTTGCATATGCCAAAGGTCATCATCAAGAATGTGAGAGAGCACCCACAGAGTGGAAGAAAATATTTGGAAACCATGTGTCTTATAAGGGACTTGCACCTAGAATACATAAAGAAAACTTACAATTCAGTATAAAGACAAATAACCCAACTTAAAAAATGGGCAAATGATCTGAAAAGACATTTCTCCAAAGATGAAATACAAACAGCCAATAAGCATATAAAAAAAATATTCAACATCACTGGTTAGGGAAATGCAAATCAAAACCACAATGAGAATCTACTTTATACACAAGGAGGATTATAACTAGTAAGACAATGATAGCAAGTGCTGGTGAGGAACTGGAACCATCATACAGTGCTGAGTGGAATGTAAAATGGTACATCTGCTTTGGAAACAGTCTAGCAGTTTCTCAGAAGGTTAAAACCATACATTTCACCATATGACCCAGCAATTCCACTAGTACACAAATTTCACCATATGACCCAGCAATTCCACTAGTACACATATTTTATTGATGGCAGCACTATTGATAATAGTTAAAAAGTGGAAACAATCCCAAATGTCCAACAACTGATGAACAAATAAATAAATATGGCATATCTACAGAATAGAATATTACTTGGCAAAAAAAGAAATGTAATAATACTGAAATAACCTTCAACATGGATGGACGTTGAAAACATTATACTAAGTGAAAAAAGTGAGTCTACAAACAGCCACGTTTGTATGATTCCATTCATAAGAAATGTCCAGACTCAGCAAATATATATACAGGGAAAGCAGATTAATGGTTATGTAGGGTTGGGGGAGAATGGGAAAAAAGAGTGACTGCTACTGGGTAAAAGAGTTTTTTTTGGGGGTAAAGAGAATATTCTGAAACTGATTGTGGTGATGGTTGCAAAACTGTAAATACACTAAAAAGCACTGAATTGTACACTTTAATTAGGTGAATCATATCTCAATAAGGCTGTTATTAAAAGTATAAATTCAAGATAAATTTCTATATGCACACACATACACAAGATAAGTGTTTTACTTATTTTGATTTTATATGGTTTACACTGAAAAACTTGATTCCTAGTAACACTATGATTGTCTCACCTATATCTGTATTTATACAAATAAAAATAGTACCTGAATAGTAATATTACCAACATTAGTAAAAAACAAGGTAAGATTTTTTTTGTAGTTTTTATTCCTAAGCTGTATCCCACCAAGAAGCATAGTCAAAATACTGTGTTATAAAGTTATTTGGTACAGTTCAGGAATGTTTAGTTCACAGATTTGTTTCATTTTAGCTATTTTTAGGGGTCATCTTCCCCTCCATTTCAATCTAATTTTGTTTTATAATTACATAAAATATTTACATGGTTACAATGTGAAAACATGGTATATTTAGAGAAGTCCAGTTCTGTTCTTGTCCCCTCCACAATCTGTTTTTCTTCCTCCTCTTCTCCTATTGGTAATCCATTTTATTTTATGGTATATTCCTTCATTTTAAAACAAATTAAAAGCAAATACATAAATACATAAGTGATAGCCTGCATTTGACACTGCTTTTTTTTTTAACATTATATTGTGGAGATCACTGTATACAGAAAAGTATTCATTTCGATGGTTACCAAAATGCAAAAAAGCCTTACAAAATATTTAAGTTATGGTACAGAAGGACACGTATGATTTTCATTCTGTAGAAAGGACAACTCATTTCCTTTGCTGCTGCATAGTACTGTACTATTTGAGCCTGGGAACCAACGTATGGGTAAACTGTAATTTATTCACCCAGCTCACTACTAGACACATAGGTTGTAATCAATATTTTGATATTATTGGAAACAGGGCTCCTACATTTATACTTTTGTCAGCTTGTCTTTGGGATAATTTTCTAAAAGTGGGAATGCTGAGTCAAAGGGCAAATCCATGGGTAATTATCCCCAATACTCTCAAATTCCTATCCATGGAAATTACTACATTTTGCATTCCCACAAGCAATGTATGAGAGTGCCCTTTTCCAATCAATGGAAATCAATCAATAAAAAAATGTTATGGAACTTTTGGAGTTTTGCCAATGTGATAGGAGAAGAATAGTGTCTCAGTGTAATTTTAATGTGAATTTCTCTTACTGTGAGTTAAACTGAACATTCTTTTATATATGTTTAAGAGGCATTTGCATTTGTTTTTCTGCTGGTATCTTTAGTTTCCTACAGATTTGGTGGTCTCTCTCTTTTAAAAGTTGTTTTACACATTAAGGTTAATCATACCAGCAAATGTTTTTTTCCTAAGTCCTACTTAGGAAAAATTTCACCATTTCCAGGGTATTTGTATTTTCTTCTATTATTGATATGGATTCACTTTTTTTAATTCATTTGAAATTTGTCTTGGTGTATGACATGAAGAATGTATAATTTTTGACTTATACCAGTAAGTCAGCTTAGTACTTTGCTTGGCTTTACAGCCTGTAAATAGGCATATTTATGTGCCTATTCAGTATAGTGAAAGACATCACACATTACTCTGAGGCCAGGGAATTTTACATTCCATGTTCTGAAGATAAAAAGTTCCACTTTCACAGAATGAAATCATACCGTGATCTATTGCTATTAAATACTTTGAAAGGCTTTTTGCATTTTTGCAGCTACTGGAACGAACCACATACTTTCTTGCTGGTTGTGCCAAGTAAGATAAAATTAAACCCAATAACCAATTCCTGGATTAAAGACACTTATTAATTAAAATTAAGGTCAAAAGGTGAAAATTAAAATTAAATAGGAGTCTTATACAGGGTTAAGTGCTCATATCTTTTTTTTTTCTTCTTCTTTTTTAAAGTAGGCTCCATGCCCAACGTGTAGTGCAATGTGGGGCTGGGCTTGAACTCACAATCCTGAGATCAAGACCGGAGTCGAGATCAAGAGTTGGACACTTAACCAACTGAGCCACCCAGGCACCCCTCAGTATCTTTTTAGCTGAAATTTGATCAGTGTGATTTTGTGGGTAGTTTTTGTTGATTTGGGAAAAAATTAAAAGAAATGCAAAGACTGCAAGGTTTAATTTTGAAAATACATTAGGAATATCACAATCATTATTAATATTATCAATTTTAACATTAATCTTTCTTCACACTGTCATTATGTTAAAAATGTGTATTGCTATCTTCATGAAAAAATTAAATGGCTGGATAAGTAGCAAAATTAGAACTTATACCAAGTAGAAACTAATACCAAAGTTTATTCTGTTACCCAGAGGAAAATATATAATGCTGCAAATAATTTACATTTGATAGTATTTAAATTCATGTCTATTATGTCAGAAGTTCTGAAGAAGGTTTTTAAAAGAATCAAAATTTCTAGATGCGAAAAATAAAGCAGATTGTAAATGTCAGGACTCTGGGATGAAAAAAGTCTCCCTCTTCTACTTAGCTGCTCAAGCATATAAGGATTCATTACTCAATGAATGGCCTCTACTGGAATTTACAGTGAAGAGAGCAATGAAAGTAGCATATGATAACATCAATGAATAATCTACAGTCTCATTTTGGCTACTTTAAGCAAACTTTTTAATTTCAGCCCAATCACAAGAACAAAACCATGGCCTCAATTTTGACATTTTCAATCTCCCTTTATTTCAGGTAGTGATGTTTATGAGCTGGGAGATTAGGAAAGAGGCAGGAAGAGAGATGGCAAAAGTCCTAGAGACATACATGGTTCTCTACTGGCTATTGAAAAACTTCATTTTATAGATGAAAAAGTTACTGCTCAGAGTTTGTGACCTAGACAAAGTTGCACAGCTGGTTAAATGGCAAAGCCAAACCAAGGTTTCAGGTCTTTGACTGAGTTAAATGCTTTATCCAGTTAAACTCAGTTTTAAAAATTCAATTCCATTTTTTCCATTATTTAAATTATTAAGAAATCTCAATATGAAAATTCAATTGTTTTTATCTTTGCCTGATATCTTTTTTTCTATATTTAATCTTAGGAAGTAAATACTTTTCTAGTGGAAAATCTTATTGAATATAAAACTCTCCATCTAAAAAAAATTCTATAAACATTCCTTGTAGGTAGGAGACTAAAAGGATAATTTTACTATAGGATCCACCTTAAATATACTGAACATTTAAAATCATATCTAATTAACTTATATCATTCCAGATAGGATAACTGAAGCTAAGGTCAAATTCTAGTCTAAAACATACTGAGGATTTACTATGGATCAGGTACTGGTGCTACAGTTAGAAGATAAATTACCAAATCAAAATAGAGACATGTATTGTAACCTTTGGGACTAAGCTCCTGATTGAAAGAAGTGAAATTTCAGTGGTCTCCTATACAAATATTCAATATTTCTGATGAAAACAAAACTTTGAAGAGTGTTTCCAAAATACAATATAAAGATCTAAATTAAATAAAATCTTCCAAAGTTGCTGAAATTACTGAGAACACTATTAAGTTATATTTATAGATGTTAACTCCAGTTTTATGAATTCTCAATGACAAGATCATCTTATTTCAGTAATACAGCATTTAAAATACTCCAAAATATACTTAGAGATAGAACCTAGATTCCAAATTACTTGTCTGAAATGAAGACTATCCCAATCTATCTAAAATTTCTCTCTTTGCTAAGGTTGGGAGATTGCTAATGGGAAAGGACACATGTACCTTTCCATGACAGCCAGGCACTCCTTTCTCCAGGTAAATCGACTCCCTCGTCGTAGTCGGAAGGTGCCAGATGTGGCAGAGACCGGGGGAGGTGTTTGTCTCCATTCTGGGTCCTCTATCGGAATGGGGGCTGGTCTCATACTTAGTGTAGCCCCTGAAATAAACAAGACATTTTTAGCAAATATCTTGCAAGTTATTAAAATCAATGACAAATATAATCATGAGATTAACAATAAATTTTTGTCCTTCCATTGGAACTTGCAAGCCAAATACATTTGATATTTACATTAAAAAAAAATCCCCTGGGTGTCTCACAGTGCCTGTCCCACGCCAATGCAAACTGTTCCCTTGAAACCACTGCCTAGCCTCTGTGCTACAGGCTATGGGCACTGAAGCAGATTGCACTATGGGGGAAAAAATGTGACCCAAACAAAAATTCAAGGGACAGAAACTCTTCCTTAAAAAGTTTATAATTATTTTAAAATGTCATTTTTTGGGTCACTTGTCTTTTATTTTTGTTTATATAATTTTTTGAAATAGAGCCCAAAATCTATCTCTTTAGGGGAAAAGGGAAGTATGGTCTTTGGACCAGTGACTAATTAATTAGAGTATCTTCTGAAAAATCTTTCTTGAAATTCCTGATAGTTTTAATCTTTTGAACAATATACACTATATGATCAGAACTTTTTGTTACCACTCAAAGGACTCTTGTTACTGAGAAAATAGAGCCCTTAAAGAATGTATGCAGATAGAAGATGAATTTAAAATAGCCCTAATTGTGGTAAACTCTTAAAAAACGTTAAATATAACATCAAAGACAGTAAGGTAGTATTCAATATGATTTGTCTACTAGTTAACTAAAATTAGATCTCCATAGGTCTACTACCTGTTAGAGCTATACTGGTTTCTGTTACCTCTTCAATGTAATAAAACTAATGGGGAAAAATGTAATTAGGACATTTTATTAATTTAGACTGGTCTTTTCTTTTCTTTTCTTTTTTTTTTTAAAGATTTTATTTATTCATGAGAGACACAGAGAGAGAAAGAGAGAGGCAGAGACACTACCAGAGGGAGAAGCAGTCTCTATGCAGGGAGCCTGATATGGGACTCAATCCCAGGTCTCCAGGATCAGGCCCTGGGCTGAAGGTGGCACTAAATCGCTGAGCCACCCAGGCTGCCCTAGACTAGTCTTTTCTTAAACAAGGAACTGCTAATGATGCATGTATTCATAAGTTCACCATCTCCCACCATCTTTCTTTTGGTTTGCTCTAGGTTAGAAGCTAGAAAAACAAAACAAAACCCTAAAGACAAACAAAAAAACCCCAACATTGTTTCTGACCTCTGTAGACTTATTTCAATGAATTTAAATATAACTTGATATGTGTTCATAGAGTTCAGTCCTGGGATCTCCCACTGTTCCCCTTCATTCTTTATACTGTTAAATTCATCTTCCCAAAGTATAATTATGATCATAGCATTCCACTGATCAAAAAGCCTTCAAAAAGTTCCTACTGCCTTTGGAATAAAATACAAACTCTTAATATAGCCCTAGAAAGATAGGTTGGAAATTGTTAGAAGTATGTGGAATAATGCACATAATAAATATACATTGATTTCTTCATAAGAGGAATCATACACTATTTATTATTACACATTGTAATTAATATGTTGGGTGGTTTTTCTATTTTACTACATTCAGATCTCTCTTTGTAGACCCCCCCACCCTTAATGTAAGCTACGTATTTATATGCATTGTTATACAGAGGCCCAGTATTTTAACCAATCCTGATTTTCCTCTCCAAACCTGTTGTCTTACAGCCCTTACCATCTGAGTAAATGGCATCCCTATTTTTCAAATTGCTTGGCTAAAAATTTGCAGATACATCTTTGACCTCTCTACTTCTCCTATGTATCATATATCCAGTATATAGCAAACCTTGTTAATTTTATCTTCAAAGTATATACAGATTCAGATCAATTTATATTACGTCAACAGGCTTTAGAATAAGCCAGCATCATCTCTCCAAAGCATAACTTTCTGGGATAGGTTCCAAAGATGGCCCTTCACAATAAGTCACACCTCCTGCTAATCATACCCTTGAATTCTAAGCTGGTCCTGTGACATGTTTTGACAACAGAAAATGGAAAGAGTTCAAGGCTAGGTCATAAAACGCTTGCAGCTTCTGACTACATCTCCTGGAATACAGGTCTGGGGGGAAACCAGTTACCATATAAGAAGTATGACTAACTTGAGACTGTGATATTGTAAGGAAGCCCAAGCTAGCCGCATGGGGTGAAAGATGCCCAGCTACCCCCAGGTGCCACAGATGAGAAAAAAAAAAGCCACTCTGTGTATTCCAGTCACAGCAGACACCATGTAGAGAACTGTATAACTCAGCTGACAGAAAGGCCCTAGTACCAATAGAGTCATGTGGTAGTCAGCCCTCAAGGTGGTTTCAAGGAACTCTGCCTACTGGTATTCACCCTGTTGTGTAGTCCCTTCCCATACTACACCAGGTTAGTCTGTGTGATAAAAAAACATATGGTAGAAGTGAATATATATTATATCTGACATTAGATTATAGAATATACCATAGTATCTTATCTTAGTAGCTCTGCCTCTTAGATCACTTGCTCAGGGGAAAAATAGCTGCCAAGTTTTAAGGACACTCAGGGAGCCTAGGTAGAGAGGAATTGAAATCCCTGGGCAACAGGCAGAAAGGAAACTGAGGCCTGCCAAAACACTCATGGTAGTGGTCTTAGAGGCAGACTGTCCCAGCTGCTGACAGCTCAACTAGAACCTCATTAGAACTCTGAGCAGAACCATCTTAGCTAAGCCACTACTGGATTCCTGACCCACAGAAATTGTGAGATAACAAATGTTTGTTGTTTTTAGCTGCTAAGTTGTAGGGCAATCTGTTGTACAATAATATAAATCAAATATAAGACATTATAACCATCTCTAATTGTTTATTTCCCATATTCCCCAATATACTATTATGATTATTACTAATTATTCACATTTATAAATTTGGCAGGAAAAAATTTCCTTTAATATAGAGATTTCACAATTAGTAAGAAAGAGCATCTTATTTACTGAACTTTATATATGTTTTTTTATGAATTTATATCTTTTGTCTTTTTCTTTTGAGTTATTCATTTAATGGTGTGTTGAAACAATACCAATTGCTAGTTCTAGAGATTGCAACTTTTTTCCCAGTTTGTCATTTGTCTTCATGGTGTGCTTTCTTTTTTCTTTTCTTTTCTTTTTTTTTTTTTTTAAGATTTTGTTTATTTATTTATGAGACACAGAGAGAAAGAGAGAGGCAGAGACACAGGCAGAGGGAGAAGCAGACATGGGACTCGATTCCGGGTCTCCAGGATCACACCCTGGGCTGAAGGCAGGTGCTAAACCGCTGAGCCACCTGGGCTGCTCTGTGGTGTGCTTTCTGATCTTAAATCTTACATAGTCACGTTTGTCAACCTCTTCTTTTGTGGTTTGTTTTGTATCACTCAGAGTATTTTTATAGTTTTCTTATTGTTTAAACCTTTAATAGATATATTTATTAGATACAAAAATGATTTCCTGTGGTGTGTGATGCAAAGTAAGTATTTAACTTGTTCCTCAAAAGGACAAGTGTGTCACCACACAATGCTTTAGAGATTCATGGCTTAAATGTATGACAGACTGTAGCCTGCTACCATAGTTCAAAGAAAGTTTTACTGGAACACAGCCATACTCATTCATTTACATGTTGAATTTACATTACCCTACATTTGCATCAAAGTTAATAAAGTTTAGGCATAAGGAGAAAATATGGGGTTGGAGAGTTTCAAAGTCTTTGTTTTGGTACTTTTCTGAACGCAAGCAGGAATTACAACATAACATGGGCTCTGGAATCTACCTAAGTTACATTATATAAATTCTGTTCCAACAGACATGATAAAAGGTTCAAGGCAGAGCCAAGCAGCTATCTCTTTTTACCAAGAGAAAGGTAAAACAGACTGGGTAAGGCAATAGGTCCTCTCATCCAAGGCCTAACTTCTAGTAAAACAATAGAATTTCAGGGCTTCAGTGGGTAAAAGATAGAAAATAGGTCAGTAAATTGTAATTAGAAGGCCACATTATAACTATAGCATGTTTTCTTAGTTGAGTATAAATAAAATAAATACAAAGAATCTTAATCATGAGATTCAAGAAAATCAACTAACTGATAATAATGGTTCTTTCTTGGTACTGGTGTTTATTGGTCACGTAACTTCTTTATAATGTTCTATAATATCCAATTTCTCTATATAAAGGAATTTAGGTGAAATAAATTACTTTAAAAAGAAATCAAGGCAACTTATGCACAGACGGGTAGAAACTCAGTAATTTCAAACTTATAAACATACTGAATTTGAAACATAATATTATCGTATTACTTCTGAAGTTTTTCTCTTGCTCCTTTTTCTTTTTCAATGTAGCAGTATTTAAAAATAGCACAAGCAGCATTCTGGAAACACTCCAATAAACACAGATTTGTTCTAGAAACCTTAGTTAATCTTGCTTTAGTCAAAGCGGAAGGAGAGCAATGAATAACCCAAGAATGGGTCCAAAATTATAGACTCTGACAGAAAAATACAAAGATACTAGAATGCAGGCTTTAAATCTCTCTGAAGTAAAATTTGGGAGTTCTGGATTGGCTAAAAAAACCCACTTTTTTTTTTTTTTTAAACAGGAAATTTGTTATCTATTTTCTTTACAGAAACATTTTTTTCCCTTCTTGTATCTGGGCTCTCATTAAGATTTTGCACATTTATCTAGCAACTCTAAACCCAAGAGGAAAAAAGTCTTTCCCTAATTTGCTGATAGATTTTTAAATTTTGATAAATGTTCCCTTTGTATATATGATAATTTTCTTATCAGATTTACTTCTGAGTGAGCCTTTGCCAGTCAATAAAATATGACTATAAGCATGTCATTACTATCCTGTTCATAGAAGCTACCTTCTCCAAAAGTAATTTCTCATTGTCCCCTATGTCACACACGATTTTCCTGAGGCACTGACACTCTGCAATAGTGAAGGGAGGAGGCATTACTTCTGATCTCCAAATTTACTTCATGTGCTTGCTGCATGAGCCTCCTGGCAAACTTTATTTAATTTAGAAATAGGCAAAATCTGTGCCATGAGCCAAGAGGAACTCAGCAAACTCTGTCTGCTATAGCAATGTTTAAATTAGACAAGGAAAAAGACTGCTGAGCCTAATTTGATTAAATAAAGGGGTTTTTGATGTCAACCATACTGAATTTAGTACCCACTTCTTTTAAAAAATAGGCATTTTTTTTGTAAATGTTTTCATAAGAAACAAGATAAAATGCATTTGATCAGTTTCCATCAGTCTATTTTATTCATACTCCTTGGCAGGCTTTGGGATATGCTGGGAAATTCTAATTATGGTCTGTTATTAGAGGACTACAATATATCTGTAACTATTGGGTTATCAGTTAAAATAACCTAAATATCCACTCTATTATTATTTTTCTTGCTCAGTTCACTTAGAAAGAGACTAGGGAAAAAAGAAAAACCCACGTATCCAAATGGATCCAGAGTAAAGAGGCTGAAAAAGAGAACTCCAATCAAGGTATACAAAGAGAAATGTACTGAGTCTAAAAATAGAGGCACGGAATGTACAAACATTTTTAATTTATTTTCTAAATGCTTACATTTACAGAAAAGAAAAAAAAGTCACTTTTTCATTTTGTGATTTTTCTTAATTTTGCATTTTTCCCCAGAATATATGCAATGGGACAGCACCATTTACATTTATTCGGATGAGCAAGTAAAATTTGTGAAATAAAAGAACTTCCTATCAATAAGCAGGTCTGGACTATGTGAACCTAGGTTTTTCAGTTTTTTATATCTTGAAAGCTGTTAACAAGGCAGATTAATTTCTTTTTTGCCTTTCTCCTTCTCTCCCTTCCTTCTTGCCTTTCTTCCTCTCTCTCACCTTTTCATGAAATTTTATATGTACCTTTTGAATATATAGTACAAGTACAAAATTTATAAAGACAAAAAATGTTATATAGTTAACAGTCTCCCTTCCATCCTCTATTTCCAGTCTCTCAGAGCTCTATAGAGCCTTCTTTAGTTCTAAATACAGCCGGCTAGAAGTGTTCTATGTTTATATAAGCATGTATGTATGTGTATGTATTCCCTCTATATATAGTATAGATAGATACAGTATACTGTATCTATTGTTTTGCACCTTACTTTATTTACTTATGAATTTGATATTACCACATATAAATTCAATTCATATAAAGCCCTCCTTTAAAAAAAATAGCTATATAGCCTCCATACTATTCCATTGTACAGATATACCATTTATTTAACCAGTTCATGACTAAGAGATATTTAGGTAGATTCCAATCACCTTTGCAATGATCTGCAAAGGAGATTCTTATATACTATAAACACTTAATGACCAGATAGTGGATAAGCTCTTTTTAGGTGCTAACATAATTTTAGTTCATCTTATCCAAACAGAATAGTCATTTCAGTGTCCATGGAGAAGAAACAATATGATTCTTTAGTTATAATCAAAGGTTATTTTAAAATCAACAAAGGTGCATTCACCTAGAAAGAATTCCATCATATTAGGTCTTACAATAAAGGTAAAAATGCAAAGAATAACTTCTAAATATTAAATTTTATTTTATTTTTTATTTTTTATTTTTATTTATTTATGATAGTCACAGAGAGATAGAGAGAGAGGCAGAGACACAGGCAGAGGGAGAAGCAGGCTCTATGCACCGGGAGCCCGACGTGGGATTCGACCCCGGGTCTCCAGGATCGCGCCCTGGGCCAAAGGCAGGCGCCAAACCGCTGTGCCACCCAGGGATCCCTAAATATTAAATTTTAATTGGTAACATCCGACTACTGTTGATGCTATGAAAACTATCAAATGACAATCACAAACTTATCCTCTTCTCTTCAGTTAACTTTAAATTCTGCCCTACAAAACCTGTATGGATTTGGTTTTCAAATAAAAACCAGAAAGTCCTTTAATGAGGAGAAATCAGTAATACAACTTCATTAAAAAGCAAATGCACATAATTAGGGGAACTTATTCTTTCTTTTTAAAATTTATTTTAAAGAAACTGTACACCCAATATGGGGCTCAAATCCAGATTAAGAGTTACATGCTCTGCCAACTTGAGCTAGCCCAGGCACCCCTAGGAAACTTATTCCTAAAAGGAGGTACTGGGGTGCCTGGGTGGCTCAGGAGTTGAGTGTCTGCCCCTGGCTCAGGGCATGATCCGCGGTCTCAGGATCGAGTCCCACGTCGGGCTCCCTGCCTGGAGCCTGCTTCTCCCTCTACCTACGTCTCTGCCTTTCTCTGTGTCTTTCATGAATAAATAAATAAAATCTTTTTTAAAAAGAGGTATTATCTCCTTAAAGAAAGCTATTCCTTATCAACAGCTGGATGAATGCTGTTAGTCCTTTCCTATTTTCTTGTTTTAATGCCCTAGTTTCACCTTCATTCCAATTTCCTGATGATGGTTTAGCCTAACTCTGGTTCAAGACAGACTGAAGTAAAAAAAACAAGATCAAAATAAAAAAGATAATCTTTTAATAAAACAGCTTCAGAAAAACATTATACCACCCCAGTGCTAAAAATGGGATTCCAATAGTGGTATTCTGCAGTTGGCAGTGCTATCAGGTCAGTTGTGGGGGCCTGATAGCTGCACCTTAGTCCTCTTCCTCTTTCTGGTGAATTCATTTTCCCGGTATCCTGGTCCCTGCCTGGGATTGGAGCCCAGCCTTGAAATCTCAGTATGGGATGGGAATTTAGCTTCACCAACTGTGATTAGATTATATCAAGGCACTGTTCTAACTGCCAAATCCAAGAGACAAAAATCTCTTCTCTTATGGAAGCTGATTGCCTGACACAGTTGACTAACGTTTGTCCTTCAAAGTCTTCACTGTTCTGTCCTACACATTTTTGAACATGTTGACAATCCCTTTGGTGTTCCTCCCCTGGCAGTCAACTGCTGAAATGTGACCACATTTATGAAACCCCTAGGTAACAGTTCCTTATTTACCTAATCAAACCTTTGCTATCAGCCTAAGCTGCTCTATTAAGCAGACCAACTGCCAAGTTTTTGTCACTCACCATCTGATTTGCTTTGCTGTGTGCAAGTCAAGGGAGGATTGAGGTCTTTGGGAAGACTGCTTAGAGCTGCATTTGAAGTGTTGCTTCAAGTATGATTTATCTTAAGACTATCCAATTTGGTAGCCACATGTGGTCATTGTAATGCACCTGAAATGTGGCTGACTGGAAATGGTATATACTTCAAGTGTAAAATACACACTGGACTTCAAAAATCAGTACAAAAAGGAAGAGGAAGGAAGAGGAAGGAAGGAAGGAAGGAAGGGAGGGAGGGAACTGGAGGGAGGAAAAGAAAGAGAAAGGGAGGGAAACAAAGGAACTGGAGGGAGGGAGGAAGGAAAGGAAGAAGGGAGGAAGGAAAGGAGGACGGGAAGAAGAAAGAAAGATGGGTGCCTGAATGGCTAAGTCAGTTAAGCATCTGACTCTTGATTTTGATTTCAGCTCAGGTCTTGATCTCTTGGTTGAGTTCAAGCCTTGCATTGGGTTCCACACTAGGTGTGGAATTTACTTAAAAAAAGAGAGAGAGAGAAAAAGAAGCCTCAGTACTTTTTAAAAGTATTGATTAAATGTTGAAGTGTTAATACATATTTTCTAAATAAAATATATTAAAATTAATTTTAGCTATCTCTTACTTTTTAAAGTAGCTACTAGATAATTTTAAATTACATGTTATTTGTATTACATTTCCACTGAATTGTGCTGCTTTAGAACATTTAGCCAATAGCAGCAACAAAAGAGTCATTATTTCGAGAGATTTGCTTACATATCTAGCTATCATTAGAAGAATACCTAAAATTCAAAGTTCTTTGCAGAAAAAATTGCTAGCTAAGAAATCCTGAAGGATTTAAATAAGATCATCATCATTTTGCAATCCCCACTGGAATAACTCATCTAGGTAATAAGCATCATCAATGGATGCTAAGACCACTGACAAAAGGTTGATGTCAAAGAGGCTATCCATCCAGTGGCAAAATGACGCCCTATGGATTATTTACAAACTACAAAGACAAGATCTGGTGGTCATTATTTTAACAAATGCCCAAACTTAGCATATGAACAGTGCTACAACCTAACATTACATGCATCTTGATATATGAGGTAAATGTTACCGACAAAGCATTTTGCTCCAATGTTTTATTGTGAAAATTTTCAAACATACAGCCAACAATGAAAGAATTTTATGATGAAAATCTATACTCAAATCATAGATTTTACTTACTTACTTTATCACATTATCCATCTCCTGATCCATTTTATTTTGATGCATTTCAGAGTACACTGTAGACATTACTACATGCCCTCTCTAAATAATCTATGAAGTATTCTTGCCAAAAATGTTTAACCTGAATCTAATCAAGCCTCTAAACGTAACTTCTAGTTTACAGCAAATACAGGGGCTATAGAGGAGTAAATTAATTGACACTAAGAAGAAACAGAAAAATCTAGAATATGGGACATTCTGTAAGATTAGATGGTTTAACAGATTTGTTATGGAAAAAAAAAAGTTTGAGTGACTAGATTTAAGAGTCTAAAAAGACATAACAACAAATTCCAATTCGTCAATCTAAATCAGATACTATTTAATAAGAAAAAGACATACTTGTAACAATTAGAGAAATATGAATATAAACTAGATGTTAGATGATATTATGGAATTATTATTAGTTTTCTTAGATATGGTAACGGACTGTGGTTATGCAGGACTATGGTAACGGACTACAATTATGAATGCTAAAGAGAAAGAGATGCATATACATGCATATACGTACATATTTAAATTTATTTATTTTCTAGGGATAAGGCAAATATAGCAAAATGTTAATAACTATTGTATCTAAGAAGAAAGTAAACAGGTGTTCACTCTGCTGGTCTTTGAACTTTTCCATACATCTGAAACATTTCAAAATAGAAAGTGGGGGGCAGGGTAAATAAAAAAATTCATTGTAGAGAGGCTGATATATGTCTGTTCTGTTTTGTCCTGTCTGGGCCTTTCAGACCAGGAATGTGATCTTTAAAAAAAAAAAAAAAAATCTTACCACACATGTTTCTCTAATATTATTTCTACCTCAGAGTCAATGCTATTAATAGCTAAGTCTTCAATATGCAATATTCCAACTGATGATTTAATCTTAGTAAGCAAAGGCTTTACTGCTATATAATATTGCAAAAGGCTAAACTTGAGATCACGCTCATTGCCACCAGTCTGCATAATGTATAGATTAAGACAGGCTGCCATACAACTTCAGACTTTATATATCATTTGTTAAAAGTATCCTACAATAGGTCTTGCCTATTCCTGGCAACTTCAGACATAAAGGTTTTATTTTTGTTTTTTATAATGATTGTATTTATTCATGAGAGACACACACAGAGAGAGGCAGAGACGTAGGCAGAAGGAGAAGCAGGTTCTCTACAGGGAGCTTGATGCGGCACTCGATCCCAGGACCCCTGGATCATGACCTGAGGCAACGGCAGGCACTCAACCAAGGAGCCACCCAGGTGCCTCCAGACATAAAGGTTTCAGTGATCTTTTTCCTTCACATTTCATTCTACTTTTCAACCTATTGCTGCTTCCAAAGTCATGAGAGCAGCTTCACTCTAAAGTCCGAAAACATGCTTATCACCCAGGTAATTAGGAACAGAAAATCATTAGCAGAGATCACTGGACACAGTATAGCAGTAACTAAATAAAAGTATGAATTTTACATTACTAACTAAAATAACATTTACCCCGCCCCCAAAAAAGATATGGAATCTTTATGTGTGTACCTTTAGTCGAAAAATAGAAAGAAGCCACTGACAATCATGACCTGTCTTTGAAACTATCGTTAGAAATAGCATACAACCTGGAAACAAAGAGGTGCCTTGGAGGAAGGAGTGAACATGACTAGATAGTATTGACACTAAGTTAAAAAATGGTATTATCAGGGTTTAGGTTTTATAGTTAATGTTCTTTGGATGAGACGGAGTACATTCAGGGTGATATGGCTGTAGACAGGAGTGCTCTCTGGGAAAAAGGAACAACAGTAAAGTATGAAATCACCTTAGTGAAGACCAGTCAGCACATAGATTTAATAAAGTAATTAACTACATTTGTCTTGTTTCAGATGCAATAAAATGAAGAAATGATATTTACCAGGGTTTGTCTTCTCAAGTTGATACCATCGGTAAAATGCTCTTTTCTTCTGTTCACTCAGGTCTGACCCTTGCTGCAACAGCCAGTGAGAGATCCGGCTCTGGCTGATACCTGTGGCAGAGAGACAAACAGCTGTGAGGGCACTGTTGGTTCTAGGTTACTGCGTGCTTTATTCTCTGAGTCACTCTATATAACAAAGCACCATGAGCAAACTCTCTAATATTGAACTTTTTTGTAAATGACTGCACTGGCTAGAATATATTCAGAAATGATCTACTAGATAGCAAAGCATTTTATTAACCAAGACTTGAAAGTGGTCTCTAAAATTAATCTATAAGCTAAGTTCAAGTGAGATAAAGAGATTCTTACTAGTTATATGTTGGAAGCTGATTAGATTTGTACTCCTACTACTACCACCACCTGAATGAAGCCCAATCCTGGTTGAGAATATTAGAATATTAGAACTTTTACCAGATACAAGAATAAGGAAAAAAAAAAAAATCAAGCCAGCAAGTTTAGCTATTCATTATCAATACTGAGAAAAAAGATTTAGGGACTGAGAAAGGAGAGGTCATTGAAAATACCCTCTTCAATAAAGTTTCTAGCTTATTTGTTAATTCATGTAGGCATTTTCAGACTCCTTACTATTACTACAGGTAACAAAGAACTGGAAGAATTTTAGAGTTATGCTACAATATGACCTATTAAGAAATCTCAAGAGGTAAAGACATTCTTCTAAGACACAGACTTATTAAAAAAAAAAACTGAACAGAATATAAAGCAGTAGTTTTCAGCTACCTCTAAGAAGTTCTTGACAGCAATTAATTAGAAATGTGAAAAACCTCCACATGTGAAAGTAAAAAACCATGACTAAAACTTACTGGTATGAGAATCACATGCTTCTTCTGGTCATTATAGCTATACAAAAAAATGAATAATTCAACATACAACTGGCAAAAGCAAAGAGTAATAGGGAAAATAAAACTGTCTTACATACCCGAGGTACTTTGCAAAAGACTATTCAGCTATCATAGAGGGTTAACAGTATCTAAATTCTCCCAAGGAATTACTTATGGTAACTGGATGGTACTGAATGCCACCTGTGCCAACACTCATTTAAAGCTATATAATGCACAACAGGAAGAATGGTTATCATGAAATAACACACCTCCTAACATGAGAAGAAAGAGGAGGGCTGGTGATCACAGTGAATTCATTAAAAGCAAGCCCCCAGAGTTTCATACCTTAAAAACCTATGTTACAAGACAATTTGAGGAAATTGAGGAGAGGAGAATTGTTAAAAGAAAGGTTGGAGTTTTTCAAGCAAGTTTCTCTAACTGGAAATAACTTTCACTTTCAAAGGATGAAAGTCAAACAGTTTTCCAAAACCTAGGTGATGACATTCTCAAGTAATTCACACAGTAGTTTTCCAGTGGACTACAATTCAAGGAGATGCAGGTGTTAGCAGCTAGCACTGTATGCTTGTTCTAAGAGAATGCAAATTATTCCATATAATTAAATTAGCCATTTAGCAATGCTTTCACCGAGAGTCTAGTTTCAGACTTTATACTACTTTTTACCTTACTTTTTTTTTTTTTAAGATTTTATTTATTTATTCATGAGAGACACAGAGAGAGATGCAGAGACATAGAGGGAGAAGCAGGCTCCTCACAGGGAGCCTGATGCAGGACTTGATTCCAGGACTCTGGGATCATGCCCTGAATCGAAGGCAGACGCTCAACCACTGAGCCACCCAGTCATCCCTTTTTACCTTACTTTTAAACAAGGGTGAAAAAAAACAATCATTTACCACTATAAAATAAAACATGGTTTTCATGTCATAAAATGAAACTACTTTATATGGATTCTTCATATTGGTACCATACTACTCAAAAATAGGAAATATGAGAAAAATCTCTCACGAAAAAAAAGAATATACAGAGATTCATAAACTTTTAGTATTGAATCTTCTGCACACAAGTCACAGAGCCCACTGGATATTGGAGCTGTCCAGGTTCTGGCTGTGCTGCAGTAGAGGAAGAGGGCGAAAGCTCATCAAAAACAGTTAAATTATGGTCCATTCCCATAATAAAATACTGGGCAGACTTTTAAAATGTTCTAAGACAGCCATTAAAACCAAACACTAACACAAAAACAAATCAAATAAACAAAAAGCCATCAATACCAAGTGTTGGCAAGGACACAGAGTCTATGAAACTGTCACATTGCTGACAAAAGTGAGATGTCAGGGCCACTTTGAGAAACATCTGGGCAGTATCTACTAAAGGTGAAAATTGCATACTGTATGACCTAGCAATTTCTTTCCTTGATATAGCACAGAAATTTGTACATACTCAACAGAAACATGGGCACAAGGCATATACATCTTATACACATACAGGCTTATGTGAGCATTACTCATAATAATCCCCAATCAGAAACAACTCAAACATCAACAGAATACATAAAAATCATGATTTATGCATTCTACTAAAGACTACCATACCAAATAGAAAAAGGATAAACCACTGACTGCTACATGAAACTATGTAAAAAATTTTCACAAAAATAATAAAGGCCAAATAAAAGGTCAGACATACACATAAAAAAGCTACCCACAACCGTATTACTCAATTTATATACAGTTAAAAAACAAATAAAACTTATCTATATTAATGGGAAGGGGGTTAATTATAATTAACTGGGAGGTGTTATGAAAAAGGGTTATGTAGTGATTGGCATTGTTAACTGGTCTTTTATTTTTAAAAAAGTATTTGTTTATTTGAGAGAGAGAGAGCATATACACAAGAACAGGGGGAAGAGCTGAGGGAGAGGGAGAAGCAGACTCCCGCTGAGCAGGGAGCCTGACAGTGGATGAGGGGCTCCATCCCAGGACCCCCAGTATCATGACCTGAGCTGAAGGCAAATGCTCAACCTATTGAGCTACTCAGGTGCCCCAGCATCATTAGTGATTCTGATCTTGATGGTAAATATACATGTCTTTACTTTGTAAAAGTAATTAAACTTGGACACTTTATATATATTTCAATCAAAAAAAAGTTTCCCCAAAAAGTTTTCAAAATTCTGTGCAGTGTTTAAAAAATTCAGTTGGTATATATCAATATGTAGATGACCATGATACAAATGAAAAAGTATACAGTTTTATAAATATATTTTTACATAGCCAAAGATACAAAATAGGAATTTGGAGTGGCAGATTCTTTCTACATTGCATACCTTTATATTATTTTCTTAATCTTCCTACAAAGAAGTATTAATTTATTTTATTTTTAGCCCTTCCCTATAAACAGTACATGCTTTATTGGTTGTTTTAAAAACACTGTAATGAAGTTAAACAACAGATATGTGCCAAAAGAAGTTACTTTCAGCCTTCTCTTGCCAATCTCCTGAGGTAAGCAATGTTAACTATTAACATAGGTTTTTCCACAACTTTCTCCATACGTAACCAATCTGATAAAACAAATGGAAAAAAATGTAATAAAGAATATCTTCCTATCTAGTCTTTTGTATGAGGAGGAAATAAAGAATGTCTTCCCTGTAAATTTAGTATTAATTTTCATTTATTATATACAGAAAATAAAGTAGTTTTTTCCAGAAGAGTCACTAGAAAAACTAAATATGTACAACAACACACTTTGGAGTGATTTTTCTAAATTAGCAGCTTGCTAATAAGGTTCCTTTAACACTCATCCTTCTGTAGCTAGTTCAAGCCTTTGGAACTTTAGTTGATCTAGGTGTCAAAAGGACTTGCTTTTATTTTCTGTCTGCTTTGGTACTTCTCCTTGGGAGAAAAATTCCCTCACTCCCCCCCCCCCCCCAATGATGAAAAAAGAAAAAAGTCATTCTCCACGTTTTAGCTCTTCAAAACCTCTTCTCCACCTTTCACAGGGAAGAAGAAAAATTCACATATAATTTTCATAACTCTCTTACACTGAGATACTAAAACTAATTCCCCATTAATTTCTTTCCAATAAGAAAGTGATTGGTCACACTGCATTCAAAAGACGAAAAATATCATTCTCGTTTACATTCTTTTTTGACCTTTAGTTTCATCATGCTCCTTCCAGTTCCTCAAATGCCATGCTCCCTTCCACTAGAGGGCTCTCTACTACAACCCATTCTGGCACAAATCCCTAATACTACAATTTTAAATGTTTTCCACTTCCTGTGCAATGTGTCACTACTGACCAAGCAATCACATCATCTTCACCCTTGAAATGTTAGATACAACCGTCCAGTGCAACTTTTCAGTCAGCTTCAGAGGCTGCTTTGCTAACTCCTTACATGTTAGTGTCCCCAGGGTTCCATCTCTAAGAATCTTCTCTCATTCTATACACTCTTCCTTTGGTCATCACAACTATCAAGTCATGATTTTAAAATTCTAAATGCCAATGACTTCCAGAGCACCAGACTGTTCTTTCAAACCATCTGCAAGATGGCTTCTTGAGATTTTTCCCAGTCTCCAATATCATTAATTTAATTAATATCATCTTCCTTTAAATCTGCTCTTCTTCCTGTGTCCCCCATCTCAATTCTACCTTCCACTCTACTCTTTCTTCCAATCCTCACATGATTACCATATCCAATCCCTTCTTAAAATTCTCTTTATGTTCTCTCCAATCCTCATTCCTGACCTTTGGAATCTCAGCCTCTTTTGTCTACACAACTGAAATAAATCTGATAAAAGAACAAGCCATCTAAGATAAACAAAGACACAATCTTCATGATCAGATCCTTTTTAATTACAGGATCATTTCACAATTGAAAAAGTAAAATGTGATTCTTCAGCAGTTTTCTACTTGAGAACTGCAGTCATCTCTACAATTTACCTTTTACAGTGCAACTAGTTATATCTCAAAAATTTAAGTTAAAACACATTCTCCATAGAAATAATTCATAAACATGCAGAAAAAAAATCCATCCTCCATCCCAACTTTTCTCTTATTTCCTATCCTAGAGTTTTATTTGTTGTGAATCCTTCCCGATTCTTTCCTGCACACTTAAGACACGAACATGAACATACATATACATCTAAGTTTTTTTAAACACATATTTGGAGTTATTCTATACATAACAATATTTCTCACATAATTGGAATTTTCTTATGCAGTACATAATGAATCTTCATCATTCTAATGATGATATAGTATTCTACACCAAAATCCACTTACATATTTACTTATTATTAAACATTCCAGTTGTTGCTAATGGTTTACTATTATAAATGATGATGCAATAAACACTCCATGTATATCTTTGTATATATGAATGGTTATTTTAGGACTGATTCACAAGAATGGAATTTTTAATTCAAAGCATACGGGCACTGAAGTTTGTGACAAATGCCAGATTGCCCCCAAAAAAGGTTGTACCAAATATTATATTCTAACCAATAGTGATGAGACTGTCTCTATACATTCTCATGATTACTGAATACTAAAAAACTTATTTTGAAAGTCTTTTTGTAATGCATGCTCATTATTAAAAAAGAATTATAAGCAATTCAGAGGAAAGAAAAATTAAGAGGAAAGCTAATAAAAACACACATATATCCAAATTCTTACTACTTAGAAATAACCACACTCATGACAAGATCATTCCAAGCATATGTAGACCCTGGGTAGGCAGAAATAATTACTAAAGGTGGACATATGCATACTGTATGACATACTATATACAGAATTTTAAAATATAAAATCCAATTTGATTTGGATGGAGAAAAAATTTTTTTAATAAAGTATAGAGTGGAAATAAAAGATGTACTCAAGTTTAGTAAATGCTTTTTAAAGACAGGTAAGGTACCTAAAGGAATGCATTAAAGCAAGGAAAAGGATTTTACAAAAACATCAGGAGGTTGGAAGCATTACTTTCTAACTTCTGGGCAATATGTAATGGCTCCTGGCTTAAAAAGCTGAGGAAATTAGCAAGTAGTGGTGGCCAGGCTCTAAGATGACCCTTAATGATCCTCTTTGTCATCTCCATCAACCCTGCTTGATGGCTGGTTTGCAACAGAATATGGCAGAAACGACAGTCTGTGACTTCTGATATTAGGTTATGAACAACACATAGCTTCTGTCCTGCTCTGATGGTTGGTTCTAAGGGAAGCTAGTTGTCATGCTGTGAGCCTACTCAACCTGACCTGTGGAGAAGCTCATATGGCAAGTAACCGAGGCATTCTACTGAGAACCATACAAGTGAAGCATCTTGGACATGAGTCCTCTAGTTTTAGTTAAGTCTCCTAGTGACTACAACCTCCAAGCCAGAACGACCCGTCTAAGCTGCTTTTGGATTCCTGACTCACAGAAACTGAGATAATAAAGGTTTAGGTTCCAAGTTGCTAAGACCTAATGTTATCTCTTATTCAGCAATAGATAACTAATACATACTTGATACTATATTTTCCCCGTATTTCTCCCTGGCCTATACACTAGCTCCTGATATTTGGAAGATATTTTTGCATAGTCAATGTTTATGTTCTGTTCTGGATTCATAATTCCCATAGTTGTTTATTCATAGTTCTAGTTCAAACGGATTCAAGATTTACCATACAGTACTTTTTTTTTTTGTTTTTAACTGAAATATATCTTACCTAAAGGACACTGCTCTTAAATATATATATATTTCAATGGCTTTTGACATATGTGTGCACATGTGACCATTATTTTCATGCTCCCTAAAATGTCCTTTTGTCCCTTTCCAGTTAAGTCCTAAATTCTATGTTTTCAATTTAATTTTTGGTTGGTAAGATTTCTCCATTAAGAAGTTTTTATCACTACAGGTTTATTGGTGTTGTACTCCCAGTCCTTGTATGCTTGTTTGTCTTCTATGTTTATTTTTTGAGAACAACACTACAAGGGAAATAACTTGGAGGGGAAGAGTCTTTCCCTCAAACTCTGTTAAACTATAGTGATGTCGGTGGGAATGGCTGAGTAAGGACCTCTGAAAAGCAAGTCCTCTATAAAAGCAACAACAGCAAAAGAGGCTCTACTATTAAAATACTGGCAAAATTGTCAATCAATTTTTCCAGAACTCTGGAACTTAACCAAAGGTTTGCAACAATCAAAGGAGTCCTTATTCAAGAAAAAAAGCTAAATTTTAGTAAGGCCAGTTGTATGACTTTTTAACCAGACCTACACTTATTCCCTTCATCACAGTAGACTTGAAAACCAATATTCTGGGATCCCTGGGTGGCGCAGCGGTTTGGCGCCTGCCTTTGGCCCAGGACGCAATCGTGGAGACCCAGGATCTAGTCCCACATCAGGCTCCCGGTGCATGGAGTCTGCTTCTCCCTCTGCCTGTGTCTCTGCCTCTCTCTCTCTCTCTCTCTCTCTGTGACTATCATAAAATAAATAAAAAATTAAAAAAAAAAAAAAGAAAACCAATATTCTTGCAATTACAGTGAAAACCAGGAGTGGCCAAGTAGTCACTGGAGGTTTTCCCCAAAACACCATTCAAAGAGAACTATCATTATTTGACCTATTTGGCAATGCCCTGGAAACTCCCTTTTGTAAGGCTTGCCCTTATTTTACCTGATTCAGACCTCATTCATGTAAATAACCTTTTCTCAAGAAGGAGAGAATGAAAGGAGGTGGTTTGTTGAAAACAATCAGTGACAATCATTTAACACTGCATTAATATTAATTGAGGTAACAATGACATTTGAGGCAAACAAGGAACTGACCAAAATATTTAAAAAGCTGAGGAATGAGAGGTCTATGAGTAACTTTGACAAGCTCTAACATATTTTTAGGAAATCTAAAAGACCAGGCATATGTATAGTGCTGTGTACATGCCTAGGTCTACATGCATGATCACAGTAATGTGCATGCACAGGAAAGAACTGTGAAAGCCCTAAGGTCTCACCTCTGGCTAAGTGAAGCATGATGTAAAGAGAAAGTGAAAGCAGAGGCAGAATTATGAAGTACCTACCAGAGTATTAAAGGCATGCCTCAAAGCACATTCAAAGCCCCTTCACAAAGCTGGTAAATTTATTGGCTCCTGGCATTTAAGGAAATCTCTGTCCAATAATTAGCTGATAACTAAGATAACAAGAAACTTCAGTAGCCACACACCATAAAGAATACTGACTATAGGATTAGTTCAGGAAAGTCATTAAAAAAGAAAGCAACAATATCAAACAGCAACCACAACAAAGGGTGTGGCGAGGAATCTGATTTCCAGATTTCCGCATTATATTATTTAAAAATTGCCCAGTTTGAAAAACAAAACAAAATTTATAAACCATGCAAGGAAATTAGAAAGAATAACACAAACATAATAAAAGAAGCCGTCAATAAGTGTCTTCGAAGAAATCCAGATGTTGGACTTACTAGACAAAAATTTAAATCAGCTATTTTAAAAATATTCAAAGAAGTAAAGAAAACATGTCTAAAGAACTAAAGGAAAGTCTGAGAAAAATGTCTCATCAAACAGATTATCAATAAAGAGATATGAATTACAGTAAAGAATCAAATAGAAATTCTGGAGTTGAAAAGTACAAAGAGTGAAATGAAAAATTCACTAAAAAGTTTCAACATCATAAGTGGACTAGCAGAAGAAATATCAGTAAATCTAAAGACAGGTGGACTGAGATGACCTATTATGAGAAACAGAAAAGTGAAGAAAGAGTATGAAAAAATAATGGCCAAATAATTCCCAAACTGATAAGAAAACATTAACCTAGAAGAAGCTCAGTAGTATTTAAGAAGGGTAAACTCAGAGATCCATACCTAGAAACATAAATTGTTGAAAATCAAAGACTAAGGGAAAAATTGAAAGCAGCAAGAGAAAAGTGACTCATTATGTATAAGGAATACTCAATAAGATTAATAGCTGATTTCTCGTTAGAAACTGTCAGAACTCAGAAAGCAATAAAATAATATATTCAAAGTCCTAGGGGAGAAAAAAAGAATGTCAAACAAAAACTCTATATCCAGCAAAACTATTCTTCCAAAATGAAATAGACATTAAGGCATTGCCAGATGAACAAAACTGGATAGAATCTGATGTCTGCAGACTTGTCCTACAAAAGAAAGACTAAGAATTCCTTCAGCTGATATGAAAGGACACTAAATAGTAATTCAAATACACATGAAGGATAAAGAGTTCCAGTAAAAGCAAGACATAAGTGAACATAAAAAACAATATAAATGTATTTTTTTATTTTTTTGTATTTTTTTGTTTATAACTCCTTTTACCCTATTTGATTTAAAACTGGATAATGTAATAAGTATAAACCTAAGTTGATGGGCAAACAACGTATAACATGTAATTTGTATGACAATAATGGCACAAAGCAGGGGGAGAGAGAATTGAAGCCACAAAGGAGTTAAGTTTTTTTATATTATTGAAATTAAGTTACTATTAGTTTACACTAGCTTGTTATAAATTATATAATTATAATTATATAATTATAAGTTAATGGTAATCCTCAGGGCAACCATTAAGATAATAACTTAAAAACACATAGTAAAAGAAATGGCAAGAGATTTAAACTGGTACACTAGAAAATATTTAACAAAAGAATGAAGTAATTAAGCAATAAGGGGAACAAACAGACACAACACAAAAAGACAGATATAAATCCTACCTCATCATAATTATACTAAATTTAAATGGATTAAACACTCCAGTAAGAAAACAGGGACTGGCAGAATGGATAAAAAAACATGATCCAACTGTACGTTGTCTGTAAGAGATATATTTTAGATTCAAAGACACAAATAGGTTGAAAGTAGAAGTATGACAAAAGCTACACCATGTAAACATAGCCAAATGAAAATTTGGCTAAAATAGACTTAAAAACAAAATTTGTAAGGAGACAAGAGGGTTAGGTTAATTCATGAGGAAGATAAAACTAAATATATAAATATAAAAAAGAGCCCCAAAATATATGAGGCAAAAATTGACAAAATTGAAAGGAGAAATAGACAATTTTTAAAAAGATTCTATTTATTTATTCATGGGAGACACAGAGACACAGCCAAAGGGAGGAGAAGCAGGCTTCCAAGCAGGAGCCCAATGTGGGACTTAATCTCAGATTTCCAGAGGCAAGGTAGACGCTCAACTGCTGAGCCACCCATGCATTCCAAGAAATAGACATTAAACAACAACAGCTGGAGACTTCAATATTCCACTTTGAATAATAGATAAAACAACCAGACAGAAGGTGAATAAGGAAACAGAAGATGTGAACATCATAAACGAATTAGACTTAACAGCTAAAAGACATTCTACTCAACAAGAGTAGAATACACATCCTTCTCAAGTGTACATAGAACATTTTACAGGATAGATAGATGTTAATCCACAAAACAAGTCTCAATAATTTTTAAGTCATATGAAGTATGCTCTACAAACACAGCAGAATGAATTATAAATCAATAACAGGAAAAAACTGGAAAATTCACAAATATGTGGAAATTAACAGAGTCCTAACCAATGAGTCAGGGAAGAAATTATGAGGGATATTATAAAATACTTTGAGATTATTAAAATACATATACATACAACATTCCAAATGTTGTATCTCATTCCAAATGAGATGAAGCTAAAGAAGTACTCAGAGAGAAATTTGTTGTAAATGTCTCTACTGAAAAAAGAAAAAATACCTCAAATTAATACTCGAGGCTTGCACCTTAAAAAAACTGGAAAAAGAGCAAACTAAATCCAATATAAGAAGATGAAGGAAATAAAATCACATAAAGGAAAAATAAATGAAGCAGAAAATAGAAATATAATAGAAAAAATCAACAAGATAATAAATTGATTCTTTGAAATAGGTCAACAAAATTTAGAAACTTTAAGGTAGGTTGACAAGCAAAATGAGAGAAGACTCAAATGAGTAAAGACTCAAAACTAAAATCAGGAATGAAAGAGAGGGCATTCCTACTGACCTTACAGAAATAAAAACAGAATTCTACAAACAACTACTTGCCAAATTATATATAACCTACATGAAAGGGACAGATTCTTAGAATAACCTACTGAATTTGATTAAAAAAAAAAAACAATATTTGAACAGATCTACAGCAAGTAAAGATACCGAATTAGTCAAAATCTCCCCACAAAGTCATATGACTACACTGGTAAATTCTACCAAGAATTTCAAAAAGAATTCACACACGCACACACACATGCATGCTAATCCTTCACAAACTCAAAGAAGGAGGAAACACTTCTCAATTCATTCTGTAAGGATAAAACCAGACTAAGATACTACAAGAAAACTATAGATCAATATCCCTTATGAGTACAAATGTAAATATTATCAACAAAATAACTAGCAAACTGGTTCCAACAACATATAAAAAAGATTATACACCATGACCAAATGGGATTTACCTCAGGAAAGCTAGGTTTACTGAATACATAAAAATCAAGCAGTATAATACACCATATTAGTAAAAGACAAAATCCATGGGATAATTTTAAGTCACAGGAAAAGAATTGGACAAAATCCAATATCCTTTTGTGATATAGAACACTGAACAAACTAGGAATAGAAGTAAACTTTTTTACCTTAATAGAGGACATCTATGAAAAATCCATAGTTGACATACTTAGTGGTTAAAGACTGAAAGCTCTGCCACTAAGATCAGGAACAACACAGGGATGTTTGCTCTTACTATTTATATTCAATATAGCACTGGAGGTTCCAGCCAGAAGAACAATAAGACAAGATAAAGAAATAAAAAAGCATTCAGATTGGGGAGAGAGAAGTAAAACAACCTGTTGGCAGATGACATGATCTTGGATATTAAAAAAATCTGAAGGAAACTATGTGAATGCACACAAACACAAAACTATTAGAACTAATAAATGTGTTCACCAAGATTACAGAATACAAAATAAACATACAAAATTAAATTTTATTTCTATCCACTAGCAATGAATAAAAAGAGAATTCAAAAAGTAATTCCACTTACAATAGCATCAAAAAGAATAAAATATTTAAGAATAAATCTAACAAAAACAATGCAAAACCTGTAAAACAAAAACTACAAAAAAACTGTTGTAAAATTTAAGAATATCTAAATAAATGGAAAGACATTTCATATTCATGGATTGAAGGACTTAATATCATTAAAATGATAATACTCCCCAAACTGATCTACAGATTCAATGTAGTTCGTATTCAAATTGTAGCTAGCTTTTTTTTTTTTTTTGCAGAAATTAATATAGTGATCTTAAATTTCCTATGGAAATGTAAGGGACCCAGAATAGCCAAAACAATCTTAGGAAAAAGAAGGACAAAGTTGGAGGATTCATACTTCCCAGTTTCAAAACTTACTATCAAATTATATAATCAACACCATGTGATACTGTCATTAAGACAGACATAGAGATCAGTAGAACAGAACTAAGAGTCGAGAAATAAACCCATACATTCATTTACGGCTAACTAATATTTGACAAAGTTGACAAGAAAATTTAATAGGAGAAGAACAGTCTTTTCAACAAACAGGACTGGAACAACTAGATATCGAAGCGCAGAAAAAACTGATGTTGGATTCCCACCTTACATCATACACAAAAATTAACTCAAAATTGATCAGAGACCTAAATGTAAGAAATTATAACGCTCTCAAAAGAAAACATAGACATAACTCCATGTAACTTTGAGCTGGGCACTGGTTTCTTAGCTATCACACCAAAAGCAACAACAACAAAAAAAATGGATATTATCAAAATTAAAATCTTGTGTGCTTCAAAAGGCACTGATAAGAATGTGAAACCTGTATCTGACAAGGCACTTTTACCTAGAATACATAAAGAAGTCTTACACAATTCAATATTAAAAAATAAAAACTCAATTAAAAAATGAAAGATTTCACTAGACATTCCTCCAAAGAAATATACAAATGGCCAAAAAGCACATGCAAAGATGGTCAACATCATTGGTCATTAAAGAAATTCAAATTAAAACTACAAGATACCACTTGACGACCACTAGGATGGCTATAATTAAACAGATGAATAATAACAAGCATTGGTGATAATTTGAAGGAACAGGATCCCTCATATATTTGTGGGTTTGTCAAATGGAAAACAGTTTGGCAGTTCTTCAAAATGTTAAACACAGAATTATCATAGAACTCACAATTTCAGTCCTTGGTATATTCTAAGAGAATTTGTCCACGCAAAAACTTGTACATGAATGTTCACAGTAGCATTATGCATAATAGTCAAAAAAGGGGAAATTCTTCAAACATCCATCAACTGATTAACAGATAAAGTACAGTATATCTAGATATTGGAAAATCATTCATTATTTAAAAGAAATGAAGTACTGATATCATAACAGGTAATCTTTTCACAACCTTGGAAACATTATGCTAAGTAAATGAAAGGTAGACACAAAAGTTCATAGAGTATATGAGCCTATTTTATGGAATGACTAGAAATTTGTCTCTAGATAAATCTATAGAGACAGAAAGTCAGTCAGGGCCTGCCAGGACCTGAGGGAATAAAAAAACTGGGGAATGACTTACGGGTATGTAGTTTCTCCATGTTAAATTTTATTTATACAGGAATATTCCCATTATTCTTGTTGCTTAATCCCTTTCAAACTTTTTCTTTTTTAAGATTTATTTATTTGAGAGACAGAGAGTGCAAGTGGGGTGAGAAGCAGAGGGAGAGGAAAAGAGAATCTCAAGCAGACTTTGTGCTGAGTTTGACCTAGGGCTGGATCTTAGGACCCTAGCCAAAACCAAGAGTCAGACACTCAACCGACTGAGACACCCAGGCACCCCTAGAGGTGTTATTCTTAAACCAAAAATAGTGTATGAACTATTCATAACTAAGATACTTTCAGACAAACTTATTTCTTTCTCCAGAATGGAGGAGGCATGTCTCAGTGCCCACCATTTTCTCATTTGACTCAGAATTCTTATTTAATTTAGTCTGTTTTAAGGTTCTAGTTACTGCTTCATCAAAAACAGTTTTTCTCTTATTTCTCTTATTTCTGCTTGGCTATGATAACCAGAAGTAAAGAAAAATTTTATTTTGCTATTTTAAACCAGCAGTATCCCTCAATCTTCTAAGGTCTGCTGATCTAACAGGCAAACAAAACAAAAATGCTGTTAATTTGCAGTTGATTATTCTTTTTTTTTTTTTTTTTTTTTTATTTATGATAGTCACAGAGAGATAGAGAGAGAGGCAGAGACACAGGCAGAGGGAGAAGCAGGCTCCATGCACCGGGAGCCCGACGTGGGATTCGATCCCGGGTCTCCAGGATCGCGCCCTGGGCCAAAGGCAGGCGCCAAACCGCTGCGCCACCCAGGGATCCCTGCAGTTGATTATTCTTATTTAATTTTCTAAGAGGCTGCAAATCTTTTTGTATATTTACTGGTCATTTATATTAAATCTTCTGTAAATTATATACTGATAGCCTTTGTAAATTGTTCTATTGATTATTTATTGTTTTTATAATAACATGTAATTATTCTTTTGATATATCATTGACACTAATCCTTTGCTATTATTGCAAATATCTTTCTGTGTGAATTTTGTTAGTGTCTTTTACTGGACATATCTTAAAAATTTTACACAGTTAATTCCACCTAATTTTATCTTTTGGATTTTATGTATTACATAGGAAAAGCTTCCTACTGCAAAATAACAAAAATATTCACTATTTTCTTGTTAACAGTAATATAACAGTAACTTTTATCCAACATTAAAAAGTAAAGGGGGGGGGCCTGGGTCGCTCAGTCAGTTGCACATCAATGCTTGATTTTGGCTCAGGTCATGATCTCAGATCAAGCCCTGTGTCCAGCCCCACTAAGTGGGGAATCTGCTTGAGATTCTCTCTCCCTCTCCCTCTGCACACCCTCCACTTGCACTCTTTCTCTCTCTAGAATAAATAAATCTTTTTTTAAAGTATATATAACTAGCTCTTTATTTTTTTTATTAAGATTTTATTTATTTATTCATAGAGACACAGAGAGAGAGGGGGACAGAGGCACAGGCAGAAACAGGCTCCATGCAGGGAGCCCAACATGGGACTCCATCCAGGGTTCCCAGGATCACACCCCAGGCTGCAGGCGGCGCTAAACCGCGGCGCCACCGGGGCTGCCCAGCTCTTTATTCCATATGGAAATTAATGTTTGTTTCTGGTGTGATGTTGACACCTATTTTGATTTTTTCATTTTCAAATAAACAACCAATGGAAAACACCATTTCCTTAGAGATTTTAAACACTTCCTTTATTTAAAGCTAAATTTCCCAATATACAAGGATGTATTAATGAATTCTGTTCTGTACAATCTGGCAATATGATCTTATTTACTTACTCTAACCATTTAATATCTAGTAGGGCAAATTCGTTCTCTTTGTTCTTAGTTTTTAGTTTATGCTTATGTACTTTCTCTTAGAGCTGAATTTTATTTTATTTTTAAAAATATTTTATTTATTCATTTGAGGGAGAGAGAGAGAGAAAGAAAGCAGGGAGAGAGGCATAGGGAGAGGGAGAGCGAGAACCTCCAGCAGATTCCCTGCTGACCACAGAGCCTGATGCGGGGCTCAAACTCACAACCCTGGGATCATGACCTGAGCTGAAACCAAGAGTTGGGCACTTAACTGAGCCACCCAGGCAACTCTCTTAGAACTGAATTTTGAAGTTCTATTAAAAACAACAAAATTTGGGCAGCCCAGTTGGCTCAGCAGTTTAGTGCCGCCTTCAGCCCAGGGCCTGATCCTGGAGACCTGGGATCGAGTCCCACATCGAGCTCCCTGCACGGAGCGTGCTTCTCCTTCTGCCTGTATCTCTGCCTCTCTCTCTCTCTCCCTCTATCTCTCGTGAATAAATAAATAAAATCTTAAAAAAAAAATTCCATTGTGACTCTGATTGGAATCAAAGAGCACACAAAACAAATTGGTAATACTTGAGTTGAATCTAGCCAGTGCACAATATTACTGATAAGCCTATGACATGGTATATGTTTTAAAAATTGGCACTTAAAAATAAAATCAGTCACCTCTCTTCTATACTTTACAACACATTCCCTTCCCCATTCTACCTGAAACATACAGAGTTGCCTTATTCTTTTATAAACAGTACTCCATAATATATTAAAACTTACCTAACTAGTCTTCTACTGATACTTAGGTTATTTATAATCTTTTGCTAAAATATAATATGCTGTAATAAATATTCCTGCACATTTATCATTCTAGACATAAGCAACTATTTCATTGGATAAATTCCTATAAGATAAATTACACGGTCAAAGGGAGTGTACATAAACATTTTTTTAAGTATGTTGCACATATAAAAGAATATGTGTATTTAAAAGAATATGGGGGTGCCTGGGTAGCTCAGATGGTTAAACATCTGCCTTCAGCTCAGGTCATGATCTCCAGGTCCTGAGATCGAGCCCCACATTGGACTCCCTGCTGAGCAGGGAGTCTGCTTCTCCCTCTCCCTATGCCTCTCACCTTGCTTATGCTCTTTCTCCCTCTCTCTCAAATGAATAAATAAAAAATATTTAAAAGAATATGATTATTATTATCAAGCTGAATCTTATCAAAATCTTTATCTAAATTTTATTTAATTTATTGAACAAGTATGTAGTTAGTGCCTGTGTGTGGGATACAAGCAAAAACAAATAGTTTAAAGTAGTTAGTGATTTGCTAAATGTTAGCAGTTGATTGAAAATTATAGTATTGTAGAAGATGGGATACTATGCATTTTTTGACAGTCATAAAATGTGTAAAATCATATTTTACATCTTAAATATATACAATTTATCAAAACATTTTAAACTAAAAACAAAAAAGACAGCCCCTAAAAAATTGGCAACAGATTTAAACAGGCAATTCACAGAAAGTATAAATGGTCAATGAATATGAAGTGATGTTTAACCTAAATAATCAGAAAAATGCATTTATAACTACAGTGATGAAATATGCTAAGAGAGTAAATCTTAATAAGTCTTCAGCACAAGCAAAAATTATTTTGTAGCTATGTAGTGACATATGTTAACTAGACTTACTGTGGTGATCATTTCACAATATATACAGATTTTGAATCTTGAATCATTATGTTGTACACATGAAACTAATGTTTTTTTTTAAGACTTTATTTATTTGAGAGAGAGGAAAAAAAAAAACATGAGCAGGGGGAGGGGCAGAGGCAGAAGCAGGCTCCCCACTGAGCAGGGAGCCAGACATGGGGTCCAATCCCAGGACCCTGGGATCAAATGACTTCAGCTGAGGCATACATGTGACCACTCAGGAGCCCTGAAACTAATGTTGTTGATCAATAAAAAGTAAAAAAGAAACTGCAGTGAAATACTATTTCACTCTTATTATGTTAGCAAACATGACAATATCTAACAATGTACTAGTTACTGGCAAAGATAGACAGCAATGGTTAAAGTTCCAACTGATTGGGAGATCAAGCCAAGCAGGATGTTCATCAGTATTTACACCACACTTTATCAGATCTATGACAACAATGATCATAAGGTGATCGTTATTTTATGTACTAGTAAAAGAATAACATCACTAAAAAAACAAACAAAAAAACCCAAATCCAGTGACTATACTCTTTATGTACTGATACGGAATAATTTCCAAGTTAGAAAAGCTCAGTATAGAATAGTGTAAATAGCATACAACCTATTTGGCCAAAAAGGAGAAAGGACTCTGGATATAACTTATTTGCTTTTTATTTTTTTTTAGATTTATTTATTTGAGAGAGTGCGAGCATGAGTGGGAAAGGCAGAAGGAGAAAGAAAGAATCTCAAGGAGACTCCACGTTGAGCGTGGAGCTGAATGTGGGGCTTGACCCCATGATTCTGAGATAACTACTAATGTCGAGGGGAGAATGAGAAGACCATGGACAAAGCCCTGGAGAAATCCAAAAAGGAGCGGGCTTATAACAGGTAGTTGGCGGACCTCGAGGAACAGTGAGGAGAACAAGCAAGCCACTGTATTTATTACGTCACCACCTGTGCTGAGGTGCAAGGACCGTACATTGTATATTTTTAAAGAATGTTAGAAAAGGAGCCATTTCTTTTGCAGGGATGGCAGTGATTCTCTGCCTTTTGTTTTCATTGGTACACACATGTAACAAAGTGGTCTGTGGATCAACATTTTAGAAACTACAAATATAGGTTTGAATTAAACACTCAAAAAAAAAAAAAAAAAACCAAGAGGTGGATGCTCAACCAACTGTGCCACCCAGGCACCCCTATACTTACTTGCTTTTTTTTTTAAATTTAAAGATTGTATTTATTTGAGAGAGAGAAACAGAGATAGCAACAGAGATAGTAAGAGAGAGCATGAGCAGAGAGGAGAGGGAAAAGCAGGGAGCCTGATGTGGGGCTCAATTCCAGGACCCTGGGAACATGACCTGAGCCACAGGCACATACTAATTGACAGCCACCCAAGCTACTTAATTGCTTTTAAATGCATGAAGTATCTCTCTAGAAACTGGTAACATTTCTGTCTTCTGGGAAGGGAATTATGGCTGAGGGATAGAGATAGAAGACAGATTTAGCACTATATATCCTTATGTACATCTGAAGTTTAAACCACATAAATATATATATACATATATATACATGCATATAGTATAAAAGTAAATTTATATTTTTTAATTTAATTTTTCACTTTTAGTTTATTAGGCTTTTATTTCAGTAATAAAAATACACAGAAAAAATGTAAAAATCCACTTTAGGGACCTCTGTTAAAAAGACACTTTTGAATGATTTTTCATTTCTCCTTCTACCTTTTAAATAGATTTAATGAAATATCTTTAACACACAACACAATTCACCCATTTAAAGTGTACAATTCATGATTTTTAGTATATCTAAAGTGTTGTTGTACAACCACCAACCCAGATGATTTTCCCCTCCTTTTGAATAATAAAATCTTAAAAAAAAAAAAAAAGAAAAATCAGGTGGTAATCTCAATAGATGCAGAAAAAAAAAAAAAAACAAACAAAAAAACCCAAATCCAGTGACTATACTCTTTATGTACTGATACGGAATAATTTCCAAGTTAGAAAAGCTCAGTATAGAATAGTGTAAATAGCATACAACCTATTTGGCCAAAAAGGAGAAAGGACTCTGGATATAACTTATTTGCTTTTTAAATGCATGAAGTATCTCTCTAGAAACTGGTAACATTTCTGTCTTCTGGGAAGGGATGCATATAGTATAAAAGTAAATTTATATTTTTTTAATTAATTTTTCACTTTTAGTTTATTAGGCTTTTATTTCAGTAATAAAAATACACAGAAAAATGTAAAAATCCACTTTAGGGACCTCTGTTAAAAAGACACTTTTGAATGATTTTTCATTTCTCCTTCTACCTTTTAAAATAGATTTAATGAAATATCTTTAACACACAACACAATTCACCCATTTAAAGTGTACAATTCAATGATTTTTAGTATATCTAAAGTGTTGTTGTACAACCACCACCCCAGATGATTTCCCCTCCTTTTGAATAATAAAATGAGGATACTAGACAGAATCCTGGCAAGGTCAGCAAGTAGAAAAATTATGCGGAAAATCTTGTTACAAGGGGAACTGGATTTTTCCCCTCCTTTTGAATAATAAAATGAGGATACTAGACAGAATCCTGGCAAGGTCAGCATGTAGAAAAAATTATGCGGAAAAATCTTGTTACAAGGGGAACTGGATTTTTCCCCTCCTTTTGAATAATAAAATGAGGATACTAGACAGAATCCTGGCAAGGTCAGCATGTAGAAAAAATTATGCGGAAAAATCTTGTTACAAGGGGAACTGGATTTTTCCCCTCCTTTTGAATAATAAAATGAGGATACTAGACAGAATCCTGGCAAGGTCAGCATGTAGAAAAAATTATGCGGAAAATCTTGTTACAAGGGGAACTGGATTTTTCCCCTCCTTTTGAATAATAAAATGAGGATACTAGACAGAATCCTGGCAAGGTCAGCATGTAGAAAAAATTATGCGGAAAAATCTTGTTACAAGGGGAACTGGATTTTTCCCCTCCTTTTGAATAATAAAATGAGGATACTAGACAGAATCCTGGCAAGGTCAGCATGTAGAAAAAATTATGCGGAAAAATCTTGTTACAAGGGAACTGGATTTTTCCCCTCCTTTTGAATAATAAAATGAGGATACTAGACAGAATCCTGGCAAGGTCAGCATGTAGAAAAAATTATGCGGAAAATCTTGTTACAAGGGGAACTGGATTTTTCCCCTCCTTTTGAATAATAAAATGAGGATACTAGACAGAATCCTGGCAAGGTCAGCATGTAGAAAAAATTATGCGGAAAATCTTGTTACAAGGGGAACTGGATTTTTCCCCTCCTTTTGAATAATAAAATGAGGATACTAGACAGAATCCTGGCAAGGTCAGCATGTAGAAAAAATTATGCGGAAAAATCTTGTTACAAGGGGAACTGGATTTTTCCCCTCCTTTTGAATAATAAAATGAGGATACTAGACAGAATCCTGGCAAGGTCAGCATGTAGAAAAAATTATGCGGAAAAATCTTGTTACAAGGGGAACTGGATTTTTCCCCTCCTTTTGAATAATAAAATGAGGATACTAGACAGAATCCTGGCAAGGTCAGCATGTAGAAAAAATTATGCGGAAAATCTTGTTACAAGGGGAACTGGATTTTTCCCCTCCTTTTGAATAATAAAATGAGGATACTAGACAGAATCCTGGCAAGGTCAGCATGTAGAAAAAATTATGCGGAAAAATCTTGTTACAAGGGGAACTGGATTTTTCCCCTCCTTTTGAATAATAAAATGAGGATACTAGACAGAATCCTGGCAAGGTCAGCATGTAGAAAAAATTATGCGGAAAATCTTGTTACAAGGGGAACTGGATTTTTCCCCTCCTTTTGAATAATAAAATGAGGATACTAGACAGAATCCTGGCAAGGTCAGCATGTAGAAAAAATTATGCGGAAAAATCTTGTTACAAGGGGAACTGGATTAGTAGAAAAATTATGCGGAAAATCTTGTTACAAGGGGAACTGGATTTTTCCCCTCCTAATTTCTAACTCTCCTCAGGTACTAGCTGTAATTATATAAATAGTATTTTTAAGGCAATTTTGTATATGTCAAACTGTGGAATAGTAATGATAAAGAGTTTTTCCCATACTAGTATCAAAATGAGATTTACACAGTATTTTTTTTCAGATGGAAAAGGAAGTTTTTTAATAGTTTTTTTTTTCCCAATGATTGTGGATATTCTCTGATACTACACGAAAACTTGACAAGTAATACATTCTTAAAGGTTAGCTGCAATGTTAAATCTGCAATCAATTCACTAACAAGCTTTTTCACACTCTTACATTAAAATCCACTAATCTACTATGAATTTTTTATTATGTTAGTTTTAGGTATACAATATAATGACTTGATTATTTCTTGTGAAATGATTACCATAATAAATTTGGTTAAAATCGATCATGACACATAGTTAAAATTTTTATGTGTGTAGGATAAGAACTTTTAAGATTTACTCTTTTAGCACCTTTCCAATATACAATAGAGCACTGTTAACTATAGTGCCCATGCTGTAAATTATATCCCCAGGATATTTGTAAGTGGAAGTTTGTACTTTTTGACCACTTTCACCCACTTTGCTCACCCCCTCCTTCCCACCTTTGGTAAACATCAATCTGTTCTCTTTATCTGTAAATCTGGGGTTAAGATTCATATACATATAAATGACATCCCATAATCTGTCTTTCTCTGACTTATTTCATTTAGCATAATACCCTCAAGGTCCATCCATTTGTTGTCACAAATGGCAAGATTTCCTCTTTTTTTGGCTGAATAATGTTCCAGTGTATAGGTTATTTTCATCCCTTAACTTATAAATATGCTACAATGAACAAGGGAGTGCATATATTTTTTAAAGTTCATTATTAAGTAGCCAAAGGCTGGAAACATTATGGTTAACTTATTTAGTCTCAGGAAGCTTGGCTTCAGAAAAGTCAGTTTGGAGAGGGATTAAGGAATATAACAAAGACAATAACTTAAAAAAAAAAAAAAACTTCTATGGCATTTACCATGTGCCAGAAACTATATGGACCAACTCATTTAATCTAAAAAATCCTGTTAGGTAGGTATTATTATCATTCTCATTTTCCAAAAGAGGAAAATGATAATTATTAAGATGCTCAGTAACCTACACAAAGATATATAACTAGTAAGTGACAGAAATCATATTCTGAATCTTCAAAATCATGTTCTAGACCACTGCACTTTACTGCATTTATATGCCGAAATGCTATGTAATAAACCTGGCTTTGAAGCAAGACAAACAGTAATTATTTGTGTGACTATGGGCAAATAATTGACTCTCCTTTAACCTCAGTTTTCTTGCCTGTAACTGAAGAAGTTAACACCTGCCTCTCAAATACATAAAACAGTTAGCACAGCATCTAGCACTTGGTAAGTGTTAAAATAAATTACAGCTAAAAATAAAAACCCTCCAAAAAGGGAGGTTTAGCTAACAAGGTGCACAGCAGTAAAATGCAGAGCCACTGGTCATCCATAACACTTAAGGGCTCTATATGCTCTCCTGGTAGGTAGTTACCTAGCACACAATGATAAAACTGAGCTAAAGACAAATAAAAGCATGGGCAACAATGGTTCAAGAGGTATTGTTCTTACTAAATATTATCTTAACTAATTATCTTAACACATAGCACTCAAACATTTCAAAGCCATTCTTTACGGTCCTAGAAAAATCAAGACAAACTGGTAATTATATCTTCCCAAAAAATATTTAGCAATGGAAGGGCTTGGGTGCAATGGTCAATCTTTATATTTTACAACAAAGGAGAAAAACACTTTTATGAAAACAGCATATTTTAGTCTTTAAAATGTCTCAAAACATTAAAGATCACATTAAGAATGTTTCTAAAAACTCTTTCCTGTTTCTCATTAAGAACAATGACAGGACACCTGGGTGGCTCCTGGTTGAAGGTCTGCCTTTGGCTCAGGGCGTGATCCTGGGTCTGGGGATTGAGTCCCACATCAGCCTTCCCATGGGGAGCCTGCTTCTCCCTCTGCTTATGTCTCTGCCTTTCTCTCTGTCTCTCATGAATAAATAAAATCTTAAAAAAAAAAAACCAATGATGACAAGCCTTGGGCAATGTTATATTGAATATGTACATTAAAATCAATGTGTTCAAAACCAAGAAATTGTCCACAGATCTGCTGGGCAATAGATTTAGAGATAGGTCAGCATAGGGGAAGGGTTATTGTTCTATCTAAAGCAAATTCACGGGATCCCTGGGTTGGCTAGGCAGTTTGGCACCTGCCTTCGGCTTGGGGCATGGTCCTGGGGTCCCAGGATCGGGTCCCGCGACCAGCTCCTTGCATGGAGCCTACTTCTCCCTCTGCCCATGTCTCTGCCTCTCTCTCTCTGTGTCTCTCCTGAATGAATAAATAAAATCTTAAAAAAAAAAAAAAGCAAATTCAATTTGGTTTGTGGTTTGTCATTTTGCTATTTTAGGCAACTGGATAGGGGAAAAGCATTTCTGCCAAGGATAAAATCATGTAGAAAAAGTGCTGGCAACCTTTGAGGTATTAAGGACCTGATAATCTCCACTAGTCTATATTCTATCTGAAGCCTCCAGGACAAGGTACAAGCACTAAAAGGTAAGATCCTTTAGTTAAGTAACAGCTTAACTATTAAGTCACTATTTAATCACTTAAAAAAAAAAAAAGCAGTCTCAAAGATATTTAAGGAAGAAATAACACCAATTCTGTATCAATTCTAAAAATGCAAGGAAAAGAAACACTTCCCAACTCATCTTATGAGCCCACATTATCATAGTAACAAAACTAGACAAGGACATTATAGGAAATGGAAAAAGCAAAACAAACCCTGAACAATAACTCTAATGAACATAAGTACTAAATTCTACAATACTAGAATATCAGCAAATTGAATCGAAACATATACAAAGGACAAAACATCATGAGTCAATGGAACTTTTTCCTGAATGCAAGGTTGGTTTAACAGTTGAAAATCAATCAATGTAATTTATCATATTAACAAGACTAAAAAAAAGAAAAATCAGGTGGTAATCTCAATAGATGCAGAAAAAAAATTTGATAAAGTACAACATCCATTCATGATAAAAATTCTCAGAAACCAGAAAGAGAAGAAACTTCTCTTTAATAGTTGAAAATCAACCAATGTAATTTACCATATTAACAAGACTAAAAAAGAAAAATCAGGTGGTAAACTCAATAGATGCAGAAAAAACATTTGATAATGTACAGCATCCCTTCATGATAAAAATTCTCAGAAACCAGAAAGAAACTTCCCTTGAAGGGCATCTGGTTTTTTTTATTTTTTTTAAGATTTTATTTATTTATTCATGAGAGACAGAGAGAGAGAGAGAGGCAGAGACACAGGCAGAGGGAGAAACAGGCTCCACACAAGGAGCCTGATGTGGGACTCGATCTCAGGTCTCCAGGATCATGGCCTGGACTGAAGGCGGCGCTAAACCGCTAGCTACCTGGGCTGCCCCCTTGAAGGGCATCTTGATAAAGGATAGCTATGAAAAACCTACAGCTAAGATCACACTTAATGGTGAAAAAGTGAATGCCTACTCCCTAGGTTTGGAGAAAAGGTAAAGATGTCTGTTCTCATTACTATATTCAACACTGGTGGTCCTTATCAGCAGATTAAGGCAAGAAAAAGAAGGAAATTGAAAGGAAGAAGTAGAATCATCTCTATTCATAGATAACATGACTCCCCACATAGAAAATGCTAAGAAGGGACACCTGGGTGGCTCAGTGGTTGAGTACCTCCCTTCAGCTCAGGGCATGATCCTAGGGTCCTGGGATCAAGTCCTGCATTGGGCTCCCAGCAGAGAGCCTCCTTCTCCCTCTCCTCTGCCTATGTCTCTGCCTCTCTCTGTGTCTCTCATAAGTAAGTAAATAAGTAAATAAAATCTTTAAGGAAAAAACAAAGAAAATCCTAAGAATTTTCTTAAAAGCTACTAGAATTAATGGATTTAGCAAAATAGAATATCAATATACCCAAAACAATTATTCTATGATACAAGAAACTAAATATTGACACTAAAGATAGTACCAATATGACAATATTAAAAATATAAAATATTTAGAGATAATTTAAGAAAATATGTGCAAGACTTATTGTGCAAGACTTATGTGCAAGACTTGTCTCTGTGTAAGACACAGAAAACTAACATGGTTGAGAGAGAAATACAGAAGACTGTAACAAATGGAGGTATACCATGTTCTTGGATGAAAATACTCAGTATCATTAAGATGTCAAATCCTAATACTAGACTAACCCATATATTCAAAACAATCCCAATCCCAACCTCACTACAAATATTTTTTTTGTAGAAACTGACAAGGCAATTTAAAAATGTATATGGAAATACATGCAAAAGACCTAGAATAATAGTGATGTTGAGAAAGAAACTTCAAGACTACAAAAATTTGCAGTTTTGTATTATATGGATAGAGACCAACAGAACATAATAGAATAGACAGTACAGAAAAAGACCCACACATATATATTCAGTTAATTTTCGACAAAGGTGCCAATGTAATTGAATAGGGCAAGACTGGTCTCTTGACCACTGCTGACTGTTTTCAACAAATGGTGCTCCAACAATTGGATATCCACAGGAAAAAAAAAAAAAAGTAGGTAGATCTTAACCTTTATCTCTTGCGTACACAAAAAATTACCTTGAAATGGTTCACCAACCTAAATGTACAAGCCCATACTAAAGCTTCCAGAAGAAAACATAAGAAATTCTTTGAGACTGAATTTAGGCATATTTTCTTAGGACACAAAAAGCATGAACCATAAAAGAAAAAAAAAAAAGAGAAACATAACTTTATCAAAATTAGAAACATTTGCTCTTTGAAAGAAAATGAATGCAAACTTCAGACTAGGATAACTATTAAATCCATACAGTCAAGGACTTGTACCCAGAATATACATAGAACTCTTGTAATCAATAGTAAGGGAAACAACCTGATTAAAAAACAATGGATAAAAGATTTGACAGACATTTCACCTAAGAAGATACATGAATAGCAAATGAGCATCTGAAAAGATCCTCGACATAATTAATCATTAGAAAAATGCAAAATAAAACTAGAGTGAGATGCTATTACATATCTCACTAGAGTGAGATGCATATTACATATGCACTAGAAATACAAATACCAAATACCAAGTGCTGAAGAGAATGCAAAGTAACTGGAAATCTCACATACTGCTAGTAGAAGTACAAAATAGTATATAGCCATTTTGGAAAACAGTTTGACAGTTTCTTAAAGAGTTAAACACATACTTACCAATAATTGCACAATCCCACTCCTACATATGAGAAAACATATGTCCATGTAACATTTGTAGACAAATGGTCACAGCAGCTTAATTCATAATAGCCAAAATCTGAAAACTGCTCAAATGGCCATCAGCTGATTAATGGATAAATGAATTTTGTTATATCCATTCAATTAACTAGTATTCAGCATTTAAAACTTATGAACTACAGATACATGTAACAACACTAATGAATCTCAAAAGTATCATAAGTGAAAGAAGTGAGGGACTCCTGGGTCCTCAGTGGTTGAGCATCTGTCTTCAGCTCAGGGAGTGATCCCGGGGTCCTGGGATCCAGTCCTAAATCGGGCTCCCCAAAGAGAGCCTAGCCTGCTTCTCCCTCTGTCTGTGTCTCTGCCTCACTCTGTGTGTCTCTCATGAATAAATACATAAAATCTTTAAAAACAAACAAACCAAAAAACCAAAAAGAAATGAGACATACAAAAAAGGTATGTATTGTATGATTCCAGTTACATAACTTTCTAAAAAATGTAAAAATATACTGACAACGCAGATCTGTGGTCAGTAGGGGCTTGCAGTGAGGTTAGGCAGGAAGGAAAACTTGATGAAATACTGAAAATGTCCTACCTCCTGACTTTGGTTATACCACTGTATAAATCTGGCACAGTTAAGAGAACTCTACTCTTATACAAATTTTATCTTAAATAAAAGTAAATAAAATTCAGAAAAAAATCACATTTCCCCTGGTTTATTTTATAGGATCAAATGATAGAGTCAAATTTAGCTGAAGTTGACACATGGTGAGATTAAAAGTTTTCTTAAATAGGTCATAAGAATCTGAATGATTGTTTCACAATTTTACACACCTCTCAGATATCACCACCCTCAAATTTGGTTACTTTGGTCAGTTCAAGCTCCAGTTCCTTATTTGACTAAAGCTAGTAAGTACACACTACTAAATCTAGTATGTCTTCATGACAGAACAAATTATTTGTAGAAACTGAGGTCAAATCCTTCGATTAAGATCTAACGCTGAGTAAACTTCAAGAGTTAACAGGTAATTCCTTAATGAGACCATATCTATAGTTTACAAAAAGTGGTATTTATCCCTTCTTAGCTTTCTTCTGCAGGAAGTTACTTGGAAGTTACTTATTAATATTGCCTGATGACTCACATGGACTATAGCTGAACTTTAGAGTTTGCTATTTTATCAGACACAGAAACCTTCTGACTTATTTACTAGGGTATTCTTTCTGTCATTCATCCCTGTGGCTTTATTTTTTTAATATAAGGAAAATGAACTTATATTAAGTTAGAAATAGTTCCTAAAACTGCTGAAGGACTATTATACCTCAAGTAAAGACTTTTCTTGGGGCACCTGGGGCTCAGTGGTTGAGCGTCTGCCTTCAGTTGAGGGCATGATCCCGGGGTCCTGGGATCGAGTCCCCTGTGAGGCTCCCTGCATGGAGTCTGCTTCTCCCTCTGCCTTGTGTCTCTACCTCTCTCTGTGTGTCTCATGGATGAATGAGTAAAATCTTAAAAAAAAAAAAAAAAAAAAAGACTTTTCTCCATAATCTTAAGAAACAAGAATTAGGGAGAAGCAAAAATGAAAATTACTAATGGGAAAAAACCACATTTGCGTGTAACCTTTGTAAAGTCACTTCTGTCAAAGCTTATGGTGGAATAAAAATTTTTTAAATATAGTTTCAACTTTAAATACAGGTGGAGGAAAAGTCTTGTTCTTATTTCCAAACCAATCTTCATAACTTTGACACTAAAAATCCTATACACTGTATTTGAGATGATGAAAACCCTGGAAGGACAATGAGTTTCAAAAATTATAGCAAACTGATTTTCTAACAACGGAAGTATCCTCTGAAATTATTTTCACTCCAATTTTTCACTTAGCTATCACCAAAGTGAGAAAAGGTGGGTATTCAGATATAGAGGCTGGATAGTTTTCTCTGGGAAAAGAAAAAAAATAACCTTATGTGCTGTGTTTATAAGAAAATAGTTTGCTGGCAAACTGCAGGAGATAGAAGAAAATAAGATAAAAAAGCAAGAATTTTTGAACCATAGGAAACACCCATTTTATTCTCTAGAGGCAGCAAAACAAGAGAAAATCCTAAACGCACTCTGCAAAAATATTTGTATTATTGATAACTGAAGTCCATTCAAAGATCTGAAAAGAAGTTTTCTCCTAACAAACAAAAACTCCAAACTTTTTCAACCTGGAGACAGAAGTTAAATCTTAAACAGAGAAATTTACCTTTTGTAGACAGATTAATTGCTTTCAAATTGGAGATCTGCCTAAAACTAGTAAAATTCATTATGTAAGAATTGATAAAATCTTGTTAAGTGAGCCTAATAACTAATTATATTTGGTTGTATGACAACATGACAATTCTACAGTCTGTGATATATGTGCTACCAAAATTATCGTAACTTTATTCGTAACTGCCAAAATTTGGGAGGCAACCAAGATGTCCTTCAGCAGTGAATGAGAGAATAGACTATGTTATGTCCATATAACAGAATATTATTTGGCAACAAAAAGAAATGAGCTATCAAGTCATGAAAAGACATTTAAGAATCTTAAAACCATATTACTAAGAGGAAGATGCCAATGTAAAAAACTATATATCCTAGGATAACATTTTTGAAAAGGCAAAACTATAGAGGCAGTAAAAAGACAGTGGTTGCCAAGGGTTAGCAGGGGGAAGGAAAATATGAATAGGCAGAACACAGAGGATTTTTAGAAAGTGAAACTGTAGTGTCGTATTATGATACTATAATGGTGGATGCTTGTCATTATACATTTTTTAAAACCCCACAGAATGTACAAAATTATTTACACGTAATGTAAACCATGCACTTTTTGGTGACAATAATGATGTCAATGTAGGTTTACACATGATAACAAATGTAGCACTCTGGTGCCAGATGCTGCTGGTAGGGAGGCTGTGCATGTGCAGAAGGTAGGGAGTAAACAGGAACTCTATACTTTTCACTCACTTTTGCTGTGAACTTAAAACTGCCTAAAAAAAATGAAGCCTATTTTTAAAAAAGGTATACTGACACTTTAGTTGGTTTTTAAAATCTGGCCTGAAGTTCTCTGCTTAGGAAGAGGATCAATACATAACTTACTTTGTAGGGAAATTATTATAATTAAATTGAATATGCAGCGTTTTCAAACTTCATTTTAAAGATAAATTTAAAAAAGGGAAGTGATCTAAGTACAGTTGTAACATTTCTAAACTGGTTCAGAACTTCTCTTTACACTTACTCTTACATTTTGGGAACGAGACAGCACATTGGTTAAATGAACTTTGTTTAAAAAAAGAATAGAATTTGGGGCGCCTGGGTGGCTCAGTCAGTTGAGCCTCCCACTCTCGATTTTGGCTCAGGTCCTGATCTCATGGGTCATGAGATTCAGTACTGCCCTGGGTTCCACATTCTATGGGAATCTGCTTGGATATTCTCTCCCTGTTCATGTGCTCTCTCTTTCAAACAAATAAATGCATCTTTTTTAAAAAAAAAAAGATTTTCATTTATTTATTCATGAGAGAGAGAGAGAGAGGAACAGACATAGGCAGAGGGAGAAGCAGGCTCCATGCAGGGAGCCTGACATGGGACTCGATCCCCGTCTCCAGGATCATACCCTGGGCTGAAGGTGGTGCTAAATTGCTGAACCACCTGGGCTGCCCTCAAACAAATAAATGCATCTTTAAACAAACAAACAAACAAACAAACAAACAAACAAAATGAATAGAATTTGGTAACTCAAGAAGATTCTTGGAAATATTTGGTCAAAGCCCCTCATCTTATAAATAAGGAAAATGAGGCTCAGAAAAGCTACTTGATTCTTTCCAGGATCCCAAGGCTACAGATAGAAGGACTAGAATTTTGGTATTCTAAAGTTTCATGGCTGCTTTTTCATTATACTACTATCATTCAAGAAAACAAAATTGTGTTAGATTTCTTAAAGTTCAGAGATATAAATTTTTTTTCTTCTTCCATTTTAAGAGGATATAAATCCAATTAGTGTGTTTCTTTGGCTGATAAACACTCACTCAAGCTCTGCCCACTTACTCATTTATTTTGCCTGCTTGATTTTTCCCAGAGGTCATTTAAAAAGAAAACCATGTTTTAGTAATTCTAAAAGCCAAAGAAAATGTTTTACATTTCTCTGAAAGTGAATATAAAACCCATGTGTGGGTCTTTCTTTTTTTTTAAGATTTTATTTATTCATTCATGACAGAGAGATGCAGAGATACAGGCGGAGGGAGAAGCAGGCTCCATGCAAAGAGCCGGATGTGGGACTTGATCCCGGAACTCTGGGATCATGCCCTGCGCCGAAGGCAGATGCTCAACTGCTGAGCCACCCAGATGTCCCATGTGTGGGTTATTTCTAAAGCAAGGGCTATACTCCCCATCCCACCATGGTCAGTCAGAATTTAGAATCCTGCCCAACCTCTAACAGAGGTAAAAATCCACCCTTGGTGGGAGCAGCTGTGACTCTGTGAAAGAAGCTACAAATAACATGCTGGGAAATTCAGCAGGCACTGTTATTATATCCTGTTTATTCTGTCATTTTTCCTATCAGTAGGATATTATTTATACAGACCACACCCATGAACTTCTTGTTTATCTTATTATAGAAATCCTCCAAATCTATAAAAAGAAGCCTCTGTATTTGTTTCTGGAACAAGCACATGTGTTATAATTTTGCACCTCACTACACTTTTTTTTATTTAGCATTTCCTTTTGTTATGCCTGTTCTCATTTTTATCTCAAGGTTGATTTATTTCATTAATTCACATATTAGAGCTGAAGTTAGCTTTTAAAAGACTCCATTATAGGACAGAGATTCTGGAGTGCCATATCTTAAACTTTATTTTGGGATAGCTAGGTATTCTTCTAAGATACACTTGGCTAATTTGTTTAAAGGCAAAGAAGTGCCTATATATGGAGATCAGATAACCATAGTGAGTGAGTCCTAGATGAGTAGAAGCCTTCCTTAAATAGGCTAACTATCCCAGGTATGCCAATTATGAGGGCCAGGCTTTATACCAGTTATCACCAACTCACTATTATATAGTTGGATCTCTTTTCTAAAATGAAAAACCCTGTCCCTGAGTCTAGCCTGATGGCTGGACTAGCTGGGTGAAAATGTAACACAATAATCCACGGGAAATACATGAATTCATTAAATTGATCAATGGGACAATGAAGCAACATGGTTATAAATCATCCTCACGTCCCTGCCTTATGTAAATAATTGAATTAAAGCAGATAAAAGAAAAATGTTATTTCTTAAGGGCAGAAACTCATGCAGCACTTGTTAAGCAAATAAATAACTATTTCCAGAGAGGGAATGTCACGGACAAAGTCATATTGGGCAAATAACCATATGTATAGCTTGTGTTAGCTTCACTAAAACTCCCTTTACAGCACTAGGCAGCTAGGTAAACATGAAATCTTCAGAGAGCATGTACAATGCTAGACTATTGCACAAGATGGGATGTACAAGAAAGACTGCTGTTTTTAAAGAACATTACTCCAAAATGCATAATTGAAATGAGGCTTAGTACCTAAGGGTGGTGAACTTAGGTAATCGATTTCAGGGGGGAAAAAAGAGGTCTACAAGAGCTAAAGTGATCAGAGAAGTCAGAATGAGGATAACAACAAGTAATCTTGATAAACAGGATTTTATAAGGCTGAGGTAAGAAGGGGAAAGGCATCCTAGGCACAAATGATCTGTAAGCATCCAAGTGGGGAGAATTCTGAAAACACAAGTACCTAAATTTAGCTAGAGAATCTTGAATAGAAGATAAAGATGACAATAAAAAGGAGGCTGGAATCAGACTATAAAGAGTTTCATTTTTCAGACAATGAAGAACCATCAAAGATATCTAATGAAGGGAAAATGCACCCAAGCTTTTCGAGTAGGAATGAAGAGGAGGAAGGATAAGTTGGACCGAGGGTGATATGGGGGAAGAAGTTTTTAACAGTACCAAATCCTATGATTATAGCAGTAAAAGAAAGGTCCGTGTCATAAACAGATAATAAATATGTAAAAATATTTTCAAAAACAGGAGATGGCATCATGATGACTTTTATGGAGTACGACAATGTTAAAACTATGCCAATCCATTGAAAATGTCAGGAAAGCTTACCAATCTCCTAGAATAGTACTTCTCCAACCCAAATTACCTGGGGATCTGATTAAAATTCAAATTCTGGCTCAGTACATGTAGGGTAGTACTCTGTATTTTTACATTTCTAACAAGCTCCAAATAATGCTGTTTCATGGACTACACTTTGAGTAGCAAGATGCTAAAGCATCTTTCAATTTCCCTTTCCAAAAACACAATGCTACTATGTTTAATCCATTATACTACAGGTAGTCCTTTTAGATATTCCTAAGAAATTCCATTTAAAGGTATTTTATTATAATTTGCATCAATTTCAGATAGGTTTCAAAAGCTACTATTTTAAAAGTCCAAGATGATCCAAAATTCAGGGTACTCAAGATCCTCAGAAATATTTCGACCTGAAAGAAAACATGAACTCTATAATGCTGTTTTATAACACTATAATTTTGTTCTTTTTTGTTGGCTGGCAGACTAGAAGATACTATTGCTTCTGATCTTGGAGGCGAAGTAAAAGTCTAAAAGACAACACTCAATCTTTTCATTGTGCACATCACTGGGTTTTGGTAAAGCCCACTTAACTTGCCCTTATAGTGCCCTTAGCATATTCCTTAATCCTGGAAGATAAAGGTACAAGCTTATTTTAAATAATATATTGAAAATTACAAAAATTAAATTCACACATCATCCCTCTAAGATTTCTATATGGAAAGGCATGCCTTTATTTAAAATATTTTACCATGAACAGAGGCATCATTTATAAAAATATATTACTAGTATTATATATTATACACACATACACAAATTAAGATTGGCTGACCTTAGATTTTTGGGATGAAATTTAAGACTTCTGAAATCTCAAGTTTCATTTTTAACAATACTGATGGTTAGTAACAACCTTTTAGGTAAATTAGCTTCAATATTTATTGATGTCTAGAGAACAGAAATGATACCTTAAAATGGGAAGGTATTATGTGATCAGATCCAACTATTTCATCATAAAGGTAAGAAACTGAGGCAAAGAGGCTAAAAAGCCCAAAGTCACATAGCTGTTACTGGCAAGTTTTAAAAGGGAGGAAGGAGGAAAAAATTAATTTTCATAACCTACTAATGTACAACATACAACAATGTATCAACTACAAAACGTAGTTACAAGAGTTTCTCATGACTAAGGCATAGTTGATTTTAAAGGTCTTTATAAACCACTAATATCCAAGAAAGGAAGACTACATACCAACAAAGAAGACAAGCTACCCCTAAATTTAAGAACTCCATAAAAAACGCAATCTGAATAGAGAATGACACATATACACCACATACTTGAGATGGGGCTGCAGTGGGGTGGGTAATGGGATGGGATATAAAGAACAAAGAGAAGACAATGATAACTCTTATCTTCTCCATCATGGTTTGAGGAAAGCTTTCACATACAGAAAGGTGGTTAAAAAAACTTCCTTTACTCTCATGAATCATTTTTTTAATTGGTAAAATCAGGAATTAGGAGGACTGTAAACCTTTTAAAAATATGAACTGTAGATAGCAGTTGGATGTGCATGTGTCATGAGCTCTGTCACAATTATAAGAAAACCAGAGAACCCTTTTTTTAGCCATAAAATGGGGGATTTTGTTCTTATAAAAAATGCTATGAAACTTACTAGCACAAGTAAAAAAAAAAAAATACTGGAGAAGTTCCATGATATCAGAGACAATGGGTTTTAAATCACAGGCATACATTATTATGCCTAAATTGACAGGTCTGTACTGCAATGCAGAAATGCAAGCAATATTCCAACATCTGCACCAGAAGGCAGAGACTAGACATGATTCCAGAATAAAGGGCTCTTCAGCTCTTACCTGTTACCTGTGCAACAACTGCTTGGGAAATCCTCCGATTGGCAAGAAAGGCTTTGATTTCCTCTTTTATCACACTGCTGTCCCTCCTAACAAAAACAGAAGACAAGACCAACAATGTATGTTGAAGGTAGAAATCCTCATCTTTGCTAAGAAAGGTGAAGTAGAGAGGTGGGGAGAACATAGAAAGAAAAGACACAAAAATAAAGGTAAACAGACCAAGTTTGTGTGAAAATATGAAATTAAAACAAACCAAGAAACACCAAATATTCAAGTCCTAAAACATCACACCATCAGACAGACGCTTTAGTGAATGCCACAGTAGATATAAGTCTCATACCAGAGGATGATTAATCACATGCTGTGTATAATTCACATTAGGAACAAGGCTGCCATATGGTATATACTAAGTTTCATTACTGAGGAATGAATATACCTTACACAGACAGAAATCCTAGAAAAATAAAAAGCAACAACAACAACAAAGATCAGTTGTGAGCAGATTGTGGTCTTACATGTTAACTACATAACTGCATAAATAATGTTTAGTCATTTTAAAACTTTTGTTAAAGGAAAAGAAATCATCATTCTTACAACTGCTAAAGTATTAGCCATTTTAACAAATTTAATTTGCCTTTTTTCTATATAAACCAAAAAAAATTTAAGTTGGATGAGGTGAATATAGAACTTTAATATAAAAAAGGCACTTATTTATTTCCTATTATATATAATATATAGAATACTTAAAATTATATTATATTGTATCCTTGAGATTACATATTATAGACTTATTTTTTCCTCCACTAAGACAACAAATTCTCAAAAGACTAGACATTCACTAGAATAACAATGAAAGTCAAGACTTCTATTTCTCCACCAGAACAAATACTTAAGTAAAACTTTTACTTGAACCCTTAAAACAAACCAATTTCTCTTTGAATGCTTTATGTTCAAAAGGATTAGATAAGTAAAGCACTGATTTTTCATCAAGTTCGAAAGTAACATAGGAGAGTGGTAATTTATAATCTCATATAGAGTAAGCAAATATGGCTAAATTCGGTCTCCCATCTGTTTTTATACAATCTACTAACTAAGAATGGTTTTCAAAGATGAACACTTGTAATCATTACTTGATGACAGTAAGCACTAACACTGAACATGAATTAAGCAAAGTATCATATCCTCCCCACCAAAAATTCCATTCTTCTCATTGGTTGGCCTATATTTTAAAAACTATATTCAACTATTATTATTCTATATTAAATTTTATCAATAAAAATGTGTGATCTTTTTGTTTTCTCTTAGATGTAAATATGTGTATTATATCCTCAATTTGGCCACAAAGTGTAAAATGCTTACCATCCAGTATTCCCCAGAAAAAGTTTGCTGAACCTTGATCTGAGACAATGGGGTCATTAAATCTTTACAAATCATTTTGTAAACCACAAACTTCTTATGGGAGCTCAAGTCTCCCTAAAGATTATTTGGAGCAACGAAAGATAAGATCCCGTCCAAAAAGAATCAGAATAAACCCACAATGATTTAACTTAAGAGCAGGTATTTTAGCCCCTTGGTGAGGAGAGAATCTACCATTCTGTTGGCGGATTCCATGTTCCCTTTCAGGAATTCTGGAAAAGTGCAGAGAAGCGATAGTAGGGACAACATTCAATCTGAAGTTCTACAGTATATTCCTGATCTACTGGTTGGAAATTCTACCTAATCAAAAAGATTTCTAAAGAAAGAAAATAGTCATATCTGCCTAATTCAATATTTAAAATTTCTCATACTCATCTAGATTCTGAACTAGGTATGGCTAGATTCTTTCCAAAACTTTCACTTGTTTATATTTGAAGTATTTCTTTAAAAAATATGCATTCTTATTTTATTTAAAAACTGTATATTTGAAAGAAAGAGGCACAAATCATACACTTTAAAGTCAAATAAAACAAACTGCACAGTAAAATACAGGTAGCATAAGCCAAAAGGCTCTCAAAAATTCTCCAAAAATCAGTTGAGCAAGAGATAACTTCAGTAGTATGAATTTCATTTGCCTTATGTAACTAAAATAACCAAATCATTTGGCTTCTGATACAACTTCAAGATTAATCTGGAAAATTTTAAATAAAGCCCTGCATTGCAATATATGGAATATCCTTCTAGGAAAGTGAAAATTGAGTTTAAGAGAATATTTATTAAGGTTAAATAAAAAAATGTGCTTTTGTGGGAAAAAATGATTAAATAGTATTTTCTTGGCTACTGATTTAAATTGGAATTTAAATCAATTTATTTTAAGTCAAATTCACCTAGAGTAGACACTAAATCATAAAGAGGAGATAACACTCAATTATTCCAATAGGAAATATCCAGTTTGTGAATTATTCACAGCCTTGCAGTATGGTATTTATCAAGGACTGCAGCAAGACAGAAGGAACTTGAAAAAGTCTGCAAAACAGTAGCAATTCACTTACCCTCTCACAGACTATATTTTTAGACACTTGGCAAGTTTGTAAGTACCCACAATGAGTTAAAAAAATAATAATAACAAAACCTCTTTAGTCAATAGAGAGAAGCGTTTTCAAATAGAAGAAAAACGTAAGACTTAAAAAGTAAAGTAACTCTAGGGCAAGTCATTTAATACAGCTAGACCCTGGTTTCATCATATAGTAAAATGAAAACATTAACATCCCAATCACAAGGGTCTTAAAATTTTTCTCCACACACTGAAATTAATTTTAAATGAAATGTAGTATTAAATGTGTGTATATGTGTATATATGTGTATAATATATAAAATTAAAAATTCCTCAATGTAAAAACTTTTGAAACTGTAAAACTATTCAAAAAACAATGACTACTATTTTATAAAACCCCAGAAAGATTCCCAGGTAAAGAAGAAATGAGCGATCTGCTGTAACTACCTATGACTGATGTAAATATCTGCATGAGGTACTTCAAGGCACCACGCAAAGATTTCTGTGATGTCAATTTAGACACAGTGAGTGATGTGTCACTTAGTATTTTCACTAGTTACAGGTATCCTATGCTTTCTGAAAGTCCACATTATCCCACTGTGCTTTTATAAAAGACCTGCATTAGTGTACTAACAGCATTTTTTGTAGAAGTAAAAATACCCTTCACATTTTCTTCAGTTAGTGAAAACAGGGACTAATGGAGGTCTTTCCTAAAGTAAAGTGGTGTAACTCAAGCTTTCAATAGTGGGAGGAACCTATATTTTCAAAATAGTAACAGTATTCAACCTTCACTATGTCCAATTCTCTTGTATATTTCAGAGACCTCCATTCTGCAGGGCTAACTTATTCTTTAAACTTTCAAATATTCCCCCTCATTCTGTCTTCCTTAACAACTTGCCTCTCCTACTGTCCACATAGTAACTCTGAAATGACTGGTTTCTTAAGTGTGAAAACTCCTTTGTTTCCTTCCAAATCTAATTTTCTTATACCCTCCCACTGCTTTCTTTCTCCCTTCATTTGAAATTTTTCATCCTCTTTAATCCCTTTTCTTCTCTTTTCTTTTTTTGAGAACTATTTTTTTCAAGTTTTTATTTTAATCACCCAGGACTCCTCACAATTCACTTCTTATAAAAATCTCGTATCCTCATGATCTGTACTCCTTAAGTTTTATGAAATTGAAGTGAAACACAAGTTGATCTTTCTTGGATTCCATAGCTTAATTCCAAGATAAGCTACCATTCTATTTGCATCAAACCACTTAAAATCCATGTCATCTCTTCCTACCACCTTTTCCAAATCACAGCCATCCACAACTCATCTACTGAGGTGCTTTCCACATGAGGATAAAACTCTTCCTTTCCACCCTCCACTGCCATTATTTTTACAACTTGCTAAACTTTCCATTGTTACCTATAGAACTTTCTTAATATCCAAATGAATTAATCAGTAATGCCTCTTTGTAAAATCACTCTTAAGACACAATTTAACTGTCATCTATTCAGAGAAGTTCTCCCTGATCCTCATAGCTAAAAGAGATCTTTCTGCCAACAGCTAACGTTATCATTTCAATTATATTACTCACATGCTACTATATTTCATGCTGTTCTGTATTATAGTTGTTCCTGATCTGGTCTTATCGCTCCTACTAGCCTGTGAAGTCTTTTAGCACAAAGACTGTGTCTTATTCATCATGGAGTTTGCATATAATAGAGTTTAATTTGTTCAATGAATGAACAAATTTATAGTTGAAGATAAAAGGTTGTAAAATGGCAAACCTGATCTAGATAATTTATAAAATAGCTCTAAGTTCTTCATCTCAAATATGTTTAAGCTTCCCAAATCAGATTGGAAAAAAATTATTTATGCTAGCTCAAAATGGCAATCCTTCCATTTCTGGAACAAAGACGATTAAAGACTACATGTTTAAAAGTTGTGTGCTTTAAGATCTTCCATATTCTCTCAATTGGTATGTATGCTAAACATTCTTTAGGACTCCTTAAAGAGCCATCTATCTCAAAGTCTTCCAGAGATTGAGCAATACATACAAAGACAAGACTATTTCACAGGTGGGAAAATATAGTTACATACAAATTCTTTAACTTTTGAATAAAAACCCATTTCCCTTCATTTCTACTCAGGGAGATAAAGGAGATAATATAAAAAATTTTAAGATAACTTTAAAAGGAAAGCTACTCTATATGTATACACAACATAGTAACTGAATTTAGAAAATCAATATCCTAAATCACCTATTGTTGGGCATACAGTTAATCACTTGGAATAAACTCTTGGATCTTATACAAAATATAAACACAGTCATAAAATTTAGTAATGGGTAGTTAAGAATAACACCTTAATATATGGCATTGTTTATGAATTCCTGATAAGCCTCATTTCAATTATTATTTTATAATGTATACATGAAGGAACAAATCTACACTATAATATTAACAGATGTACATATATATACCAATATATAAATATGTATGTCAATAGATGCATTTTAAAATATTAATATGTGGAATGGGTCTTCTAGCTCTTGGCTGTAAAGTCCTTCCTAAAATGTTACACATTCAATTCAATAATTTGTTGAGAACTATCTGTTTTGTTTTGTTTTTTTTCACTTCAATCAATTAAAAAATGGGAAAAGTAGCAGTTTCTTCTTTCTTTCTGATTCTTTCCTAACAGGTTGATCAGGTATACATACACTTAATTTCTACAAAAAATGTCTTTTGTGCACCTTGAAATTTTTAGATGTTAAGTCTATGAACTCAGTGGGTTACGTGATTTGAAAAATATTTAACTTATGATTGAGTGCTATGGGGGTTGGGAAATGTGAGCATGCAAGATGTGAATTATATATGATTATCTATAAAAGGAGACAGGAAGGCATTCAGTTACCCATTCTCCCCCACTTATAGCCCATCAAATCTAATCTACTACAATATCACCATAGTGTTGAGTGATTAGCGAGGGCAGTAGAGCACCATGTGGCACAGTATACTCAGAAAGATCCACTAAAAAATTTCTCTAGCATTCTACCAAATAAAAATTCATCTGGTTAGTAATTGATTTGAAGTGGCAAATATCATGTGGGAGGTGGAGGGAAGGAGGAACAGCCCATTAAGGCATTCACAACTTTGATTTGTGTTATATCAACCACCGTTCTTGAAATCTTACTCAAATCTGCAGACATGAAAAACTTATTTACAGAGGCAACAGATATCAGAGACATGGTAATAAAGACACGGGTTAGAATTCAAGCTCTGCCACTTAATATTTAAATTTTCTTGGGCCAGTTATTTAAATTTTATGAATCTCAATTTCTCTCCTCCACCTCATACACAGCATGGTTATAGTGATTAAAAGTGAGAACAGCCATGCAGTAAACTTCTTCCTCTGACCTAAGGATTGTTATTATGTGCAAACTTGAGAAAAATAAGAGGTGGGCACAAAGGAGGAGTGCAGGTGTGGGAGAGGATACAATGGCAGAGGACCACAGAGAGCCAGAAGGTTCAGTGAGACCCTTAGATGATTAAAGAACCAAAGTAGCAGTTCAAAGAAAGAAGCTGAGAACAGGGTAAAGATAAAGTATACTAACTATGCAACAAGTGGCAGTTAGTAAACCAAATGTTGGTAACAATGCAAAAACATGTACATTTTTAATGATAAAACTTGAATGTGTATTAATTGTGGGATTTAACTACAAATCCTAGTGATTGCTAAAGAGGTTTACTGTTGATTTTGAGAACATAGTTGAATTATATTATGCCAATGTAAGAGCTAATAGTTAAGTGTTTAGATTCTTGCAGTCAAGTTTTAGACCCTGGCCAATCTCAGAGCCTTTAGTTAATAACTAAGTTTCCCCAAATTTTGTGGTAGTTTAATACACACTTGGGAATAACTGTTATGTTAAAAGCTTATTAAAACTGATTAATGACAGCAACAACAAAAAAACATGCTAGCATATAAATTTTATTGTTGATATAATATCCTCTCCACTCAGGATAATTAAAAGCTAACCCTGTTATATTTTAATGAGTTAAGTGTCTATTTGCAGCAACAGTTCTCCCTCTCAATCATGACAATGATACACATGTTAAATTCAAAAGGAACATCTAAACTGTGGCCAGCTGCTTTAACAAGTACAAATGAGTTCAAAATCAAATTGATCTCTTAAAGTTTTAAAAGTTTAAATAACAGAGTTCTATGGCTGCTCTATGAAACTATTCGTTATAAGAATTATATTAGAATCTAGATAGTCTGTTCAGTTCAATTTCATACAAGGCAGTGCTACCCTAAAAATAAATTTGGGACAGTTTGTTTAAAAGATTTTACCACTGTGGTACTATAGAGCCGATCTTCTATATCCAATATTTAGTCACCATTATACTATTTTCAACCCCTAAAATCCTTAGGAAGAACTATAACTCATTATAGGTTTTAGGTTTTAACTTATTCTGACAAATTCATGCTACAGCTTCTCTACTGTAACTAATCTACCTGCAGGATTTCCTCCCACTACACTACTGATAATCTATTGAAAACAATGCTTTTATCATGTCTATTCCTAAAGACCTGTAAAAAATCCTTAATTTCAACCAAATTAAACATAAAAATACTTGTGTGGAACTCAAATCTTCCCAAATCTGTATTGTATCCTAATATTCTTATCACCATAGTCTAGCTCATGCAGCCTCTATAAACATGCCTTGCCTTCTCTACCTTTTACCATTCCCTTAACTTTAAATAAAGTTCCGTATTTCAAAACAAAAGCTATCCTTTTAAACTTAGCTCAAATTCATCAATTCACTTAGCATATTAAACCCTTACCATGTGCCAAGGACAGTCCTAGATCAAGGAAACACAACATTCGAAAACACATGGTTACTGGCCTCAGAGTGTTCCAGGTCCAATGTGAAGTCTCTCCTAATTTTATCTGTTGAAAGTGGACTTCTTTTCTCAGTATTTAAAACAACAAAGGCTTAAACTTACCTTGTAATAGATAATATATATGGCATCTATTAACTTAGAACTTTAGCTTCTTATGGGTAGGAAGCATGTCTATTTTTCTTCCTAAGAACACAAGTTTTTATATAATAGGTGCTCAAAATTATTTTGATGTGGTATGTTAGAGTGAAAAACTAAGTGTACAAGTTCTGTATCATGATAAAACATCTTTTCTCTCAGAAAACTCTAAGGATTAGAATGTGTTAACAATTCAGAAAATTCAGATGTTAGCAGTTAGAACTATAAAGAGAAGGCTAATTTCTGCTTTGATAAACAGAATGGAAAAGGCTTATTATCAGGCAGCAAAGAGAAGGGGCTAAGGTAAAGAAGACAAAATTTGAATTAAAATCATAAAATTTGAAAATATATTCTTTCATCTCCAAGGGGAGTAGGGGGAAATCATAGTTCTTACAAGTAAGTAGCTGAAATACAGTATATTACTAAAAACCAATCTAAGAACACAGACATTTGGGGGACTCTGAGTAAGCAAAGGAACTAACCTCATTAATTCCTCCACTTTATCATCTACATCTAGGTCCTCTTCTGAGGCTTCAAAACTGTATGACCTCTGACCCATGCTGTTTGCATGGTAGCGAGTGGGTGACATCTTTCCATTGGACGTGGATAATCGCTCGCTATTCTCCCTTCCATTTTGATTGGTAGTGCAAGGCTGTGGGGAGGTATCATAACTATTGCTAGGCGATGGGGACATTCCAGAATGTTGGGTCTGTGTGGAAGCTGTAGCTGTAGAAGAAGATGCTGGAACATTATTGGTACTATTCCCATAAGAACTTCCTCCATAGCTGGACCTTCTTCCAAACTTGTCACTATGCTCTTGATCAAGACGGTCCAAAGTTTCCAAGGCATGGAGAATTTCATGTTTAGTCATTCCAGTACGCCGAAGGCGCTGAAGCAGATCTATCTGCTCTATGGTAAATCTGGGTTCATCTGTATAGTGAGACATGGTTTCCAGCAAACTAAAAAATAAAAAAATAAAAAATAAATCTTTTATTTATAACATGTACCAAAGAACATATCATTATAGAGAATACTCAGGAGAAAATGCAAAATATTCCTAATAAATTTCTTACTGAAAACAACACATTATTATCATAATAATTATAATAAGTTATTATCACTCCATGCTAAAATGTTTTTGTCACGGCAAATAGATTGGCACAGTTACTGAGTTTATCAGCAGATGGACATTAGGTTTAATGTCTAAAACCCAATTTCATATGGTGTACAATTTACATTTTCCTCAATCTGGTAAATATTTGAGCCGAAATTTTAGTTATGGCAATAATACCAAAATAGCAGATTAGATACATACACTTTTAATCCTAGCCTATTTGTGATTACTCACAAGGGTTTTTCTATCTTGAATTCATTACATTAGAGTACTATTAGCGATATGCTGTTGAAAAAACAGTTTGTGTTATCTTGTTTAACTAAATGTGGGGAAAAAATTATCTAGGAAGTTGTATCTTCATTTAATGTAAACAAATGACATGGAAAAGTAAGCCAAGGCAAATACTAACAACCAGCAAAAATATTTAAATGGAAAAGTAAGAAAGGCATAAAAAAACAAGTACCATTTCACCCACCACTTAGCAATTTCGTTTAGTATCTCATCTCTGTAATGCATTCTCTCTTAATAGTTATCCTGAGAAATGGATCTTTCATGGTTGTAGCCAAACTATTCAGTTTTCTTAGGAAATTGCTTCCACATTATGTTTCCTTTAACTAACAGGAGAAACTGTAGCATGCCAGAAAATGTTAGAGTCATAATAATATTAAGTTTAAGGGAATTATTGAATTTAAAAATTCTGGGCAGCCCGGTGAGCATGGCTCAATGGATTAGTGTCACCTTCAGCCCAGGGTGTGATCCTGGAGACCCGGGATTGAGTCCTACATCGGGCTCCCTGCATGGAGCCTACTTCTCCCTCTGCCTGTGTCTCTGCCCTCTCCCCCCACCGCCGTCTCTCACGAATAAATAAAATCTTTTTAAAAAATCAAAATAAAATAAAATAAAATAAAAATTCTTACTACTTGAATTCCTTTCTTATAAAATCTGACTTTCCTAATTTAAGATTTTTTTAAAGTGGTAATTTCTTCTATTCTTATTTTTATAGTTATAATGCCAAATAGGATGCATGGCATACAGTGGGTTCTAAATAAATGTTTGCTAATGGAAATAAATGTCAAGGAATTTTCTCATCCTTTATAGGTGAAACATCTGCTCTGGGCCAGTTCCTTACAGCTGTTCAGTCTGTTTCTTCCTCACTCTATACTAAAAATTTATTGAATATTCACTTCTAGGCAGGCACTGGGCAAGAATTTCACAGAATGTAATTTCATCTGATCCTCACAACAACCCTCTGTGGAAGATTTTTAAAATTGTATATTAATTATTGAAGAAACTAAGGCTCAGAGTGGTTCTGTACCTTGCAAAAAGTCTGAGTAAGAGTAGAAAAAAGATTTAAACCTAGATATTACTGACTCCAAAGCATATATCATTCTGCTTCCCAATATATTTCAGGACTTACTGGAAACCTATGGTTTGGGATATATGCTATCAAACTCTTAAAAAAACAAAAAAACAAAAAAATGAACTCTTAAGTCTCCAGTTAAAATCACTTAGATACAACCATCCTAATGATGGACTAGGGGTTCTAGTAATAGTTTTTTTTTTTTTTTAACATTTAAATCGTTGTTCCACCTGTAATTTATATTTACTTAATGACTGTGAAAGGATTTGAGCTTTATTTTTTCTCAAATGCGTAGGTGGTTGTCCAATATGCTTTACTGAGTAATATGCCTCTTCTCATCTGAAATACAATCTTTTTCATATACAAAATTTCTGCACAAATCTCTATCTGCCTTTGGATTCTCTATTCTCTATTGACTGACTGACTTATCTTACAAATCCTCTTAAAAATAAGCAGACAGAAATCTAAAATTTTTATGTGAAATCACTCTTATTTTAGAGACAGGTTAATTAAAAATAAAAATGAATGTATTTTGTGGACCACAAATTACATGTTGCAAGCCAGTTGTGGTCATAGGACAGTGTCTGCCTTACACCTGAACATTATCTTCTGCTTTCTTCCAATACTCACTGTGACAAGCTAGCCATGATAAAAGTCTTATTTTCATGACTATTATTTTGTTTCTTGATTGCCTGGGTTTTTTTCCTCCAACACTTTATAATAAAAAACATTAAACATATAGAAAAATTGAAGGAAATTTGCAGTGAACACCCACATACTATCTACATTTTACTGTTAACATTGCATTTGCTTTATAACATAACTCTCCGTTTGCTTATGCATCCATACCTATACTCATCTTATTTTTTATACATTTGAAAATTAGTTACAGACATTTGTACACTTCTTCCTAAATACTTCCACATGCATTTCAATAACTAGAGCTCAGTATTTTTTCAGGTTTTATCTCTTGAGGTAAAATTTACATCAAAAAAACTACACAAATCTTTTGTTTACCACTCTATGAGTTTTGAGAAGTACACATTGTAAAAAAGAAATACATAGCCTTTGAAAATGCCTTTGAAGATACAGAATATTACTATCATCCCAAGAAGTGCTCCCTTTCCAGCTAATCCTTAACCCCTTCTCTTATAGGGAAACACTGCTCAGACTTTTCCCACCACAGATTGGTTTTCCCTGTTCTAGAGCTTCATATAAATGGATTTTTTTTTAAGATTTTATTTATTCATGATAGACACAGAGAGAGAAAGAGAGAGAGAGAGGCAGAGACACAGACAGAGGGAGTTGCAGGCTCCATGCAGGGAGGCCAATGCAGGACTCGATCCTGGGACTCCAGGATCATGCCCTGGGCCAAAGGCAGGCACTTAAACCGCTGAGCCACCCAGGCTGCCCTATAAATGGAATTTCTATGTACTCTTTTCATTCAGCATAAAGTTTTAGAGATTCATGTATGATATCGTATGTATCAGTAGTTTATCCTTTATATGTTGAGTAGTACTTCATTATAGGAATATACTTCATGTTTGTTTATCCTATTTTAGACACACGGACTGTTTCCAATCATTAGCTACTCTAAATGCTTTGACTATGGGGCACACCTGGGTGGCTCAGTCGGTTAAATGTTTGACTCTTGGTTTTGGCTCACGTCATGATCTCATGGGTCATGGGTTTGAGCCCTGCATGGGTCTCCTGGCTCAGTGAGAAGTAGGCTTGAAGATTCTCTCCTTCTATCCCTCCCTCAGCATCTAATCATGCACTCAGTCTGTATCACTGACATGAATAAATCTTGAAATGCTTTGGCTATTACAATTGTATTTTACTACTTGTTAGCTTAATACATCCCCACCCTAATATATCATCATCTGGTTGGGAGGGAAGAGAAAACTTCTTCTCCTGACCAATTTCAAAAGAACAATACACCTGTCTTAGTATGAATGATCTATTACTAAAATGCTATGCAGTGTTGGTAATGTTCCATGCTAGTTATATTACACTGGTATATTCACTGTGAACATCCACCAAGCAGTGACTACTGATTTGTGAATTTTTCAGCAGGCATATTAGGCTTAAATAAAGTTTGCTGAGAAAGCTACATGAACATTTTCCAAGTGGCTTATAAGAGACATTTAACACTTTAGTTTCTGTTATATACCTTAGCCATTTTTCTGCTCTATCAGTGCTTGGTAATATAATAAAGCTAATCCTAGGAAATTCTCTTTAACAGTAGCTGCCGAACGTCACAAAAAAAATGAAAAGATATTCCATGCTCATGGACTGTAAGGACCAATATTGTTAAAATGTCTGTACTACTCAAAGCAATCTACAGAGTTAATGCAATCCCTATCAAAATACTAACAGCATTTTTCAAAGAACTAGAGCAAATAATCCTAAAATTTGTATGGAAACACAAAGGACCCACAATCTTTAAAAAGAAGAAAACTAAAGGTATAACAATCCTAAGATTTCAAGATGTACTACAAAGCACTAGTAATCAAAACAGTATGGTACTGGCACAGAAGTAGATACCATAGGTCAAAAGAACAGAATAAAGAGTCCAGAAATAAACCCACAATTATGTGGATAAGTAATCTTCGACAAAGGAGGCAAGAATATGCAATAGGAAAAAGTCTCGTGAACAAATGGTTTTGAGAAAACTGGACAGCTACATGCAAAAGAATAAGACTGGACTACTTTCTTATACCATATACAAAAATAAACTCAAAATGGATTAAAGACCTAAATGTGAGATCTGAAACCATGAACATTCTAGAAGAGAGCACAGACACTGACACTGGCCAGAACATCTTTCTAGATAGGTCTCCTGAGACAAGAGAAACAAAAGCAAAAATAAACTATCGGGACTACATCAAAATAAAAAGCTTCCACACAAAAGAAACAACCAACCAAACTAAAAGACAACCTACTAAATGGGAGAAGAGGGCAGCCCGGATGGCTCAGCGGTTTAGTGCCACCTTCAGCCCAGGGCCTGATCCTGGAGACCGGCGAGCCTGCTTCTCCTCCCTCTGCCTGTGTCTCTGCCTCTCTCTCTCTCTCTCTCTCTCTCTCTCTCTCTCTGTGTGTGTGTGTGTGTCTCTCATGAATAAATAAATCTTTAAAAAATATATAAAAATAAATGGGAGAAGATATTTGCAAATGATATATCCAATTAGGGGTTAGTATACAAAACGTATAAAGAATTCATACAACTTAACATCAACCCCCTCCAAACAATACAATTAAAAAATGGGCAGAGGACTTGAAGAGACATTTTCCTAAAGATGACTTACAGATGGCCAAGAGACACATGAAAAGATGTTGAGCATCATTCATTATCAAGGAAATGCAAATCAAAACTACAATGAGATATTACCTCATACCTGTCAAAACGGCTAACATCAAAAATAAAAGAAACAAGTGTTGATGAGGATGTAGAGAAAAAGGAACCCTTGCGCACTATTGGTGAGAATGCAATCTGGTACAGCCAGGGTGGAAAATAGTATGGAGGTTCCTCAAAAAACTGAAAATAGAAATACTTTATGATCTAGTAATTCCACTACTGAGTATTTACCCAAAGAAAATGAAAACGCTAATTCAAAAAGAAAGATGCATCTCTATGTTTATTGCAGCATTATTTACTATTAGTCAAATTATGGAAGCAGCCCAAGTGTTCACTGTTAGATGAATGGATAAACCACATACAGAGGAATATTAGTCATAAAAATAATGAAATCTGGCCATTTTTAACCACATGGACAGAAAGTCAGAGAAAGACAAATACCATGATTTCACTCATGTGGAATTTAAGGAACAAAACAAATGAACAAAGGGTAAAAGAGACAAAAAACCAGACTCAACTACAGAGAAGAAACTGCCAGAAAGGAGGTGAGTGAGCAGTGGGTGAAATAGGTGAGAGGATTAAGAATACACTTATCATGATGAGCACTGACTAATGTATAGAATTGGTGAATCACTATATTATACATCTGAAACTAATATAACACTGTAGTTAACTATACTGGAATTAAAATTAGAAATTAAAAAATAGGGGCACTTCGGTGGCTCAGTCAGTTAAGTGTCTGCCTTTGGCTCAGGTCATGATCCCGGGGCCCTGGGATCAAGCCCCACACTGGGCTCCCTGTTCAGTGGGGAGTCTGCTTCTCCTTCTCTCTCTCTCCCTCTGTCCCTCCTCTTGCTCATGCACACACACACTCTCTCTCAAATAAGTAAATTTTAAAAAAATTTTTTTAAATTTTAAAATAAATTAATGTAACTAATTTATTGATTTGGTAAACTGAGGTTTTTACACATTATTCCTTTCCCTTATAAAATAACGTAGACCTGTCCTTTACTAACTTCAGTCTTAATGTTTTCAAAATACTTCATAAACTGACCTTAGTTTAAATGAGACTTCAAGAACTGTTTTATTACACAGACCAAAAAAAAAAAAAAAAAATCCTGGTATTTTCCTATCCTATTTATATTAGAACAGATAGTATCTGTATAGAATTCTTTAAATCCTTTTCTGTAAGGAGCAATGTGATAGCATAAAACTAAACTAAATTTTATATGAATTTAACTCATTATTTTTTTTAGGATTTCATTTACTTATTTATGAGAGACAGAGAGAGGCAGAGAGAGAAGCAGGCTCCCTGTGAGGAGCCCAATGTGGGACACGATCCTGGGACCACAGGATCACAACCTGAGCCAAAGACAGACGCTCAACCACTGAGCCACCCAGGTGTCCCATAACTGGTTATTGAAAAGTATCCACCCTAAAGCTTGTATTAGAACTATCAAAACTAACGATTCCAAAGCATCTGAAACAATTTAGTATTTTATGTCATTTGAGATTCACCATGGGAAGCACTTTTATTCCAAAAGCCATGAAAGGTGATAACAGAATATTCATATTATTTTGTCTGCCTAGAATGCCTCATTGTTTCCAACCACACGTTCCTGGGACTGCCACTGTAATATCCTGCCTCCTGGCCAAAGGGTGGGCCCACAAGGAAGATAAGCCTTGCTTTCCTAAAATATTTAGGTTAGATCAGCAGGAAAATGGACAGTCACTATAACTGTGCTCAGCAGCAGGAAGATACTAGTCTGGTACATTCTTCACCATGTGGAAAAAAGTGACTTTGTCAAATAAAAGCATAGTAGGAAATGCAGAGCAAAGGAGAAAGCTCTGCAGCATTCACATTCTTTATTCTAGCAATTCTTGAGTGCCAGCTACATCTCTTGTCCTGTTTGCTGTATGTTATATAGAAGCATAAATTTCACCGTATTCTACACCTTCTTTAAATTAGATATTTGTGCCTTGCACCAAAAGAGATCCCAAATACAAAGATAGAACTAATGTAAAAAGATCTATAATTGCTAAAATGGAATGTATGATCACTACAGAGTAAAATGATAATGGCATAATAAGCAGGATCAAATCATGCATAAGACACTGAAGGTACTATATTTCACTGAGAAAAATGCCAAGATTAGAGGTTTTCTTGGGTATCAAGAATAGTATCTCAATGTGCATTGAGCAAAGGTACAGCCTGTCACTTCCACACTTTGCTTCTCATAATTTACCTAGTTTAAGCATGTAATCCTGAAATTATGGCAGTAAATGACCTACAACGGTCATCTAAGTCCACGACACCAGCAATTCTTTTATAACAGAAAAAGATAACCTGCAAAAACTAAATTAATTTTCTTATGTAGCACAAGAACTGTTCATAGGATAAGGAATGTCTTTCACTTTAAATTACTAATCTGAATGCAGACTCAGGCCAACAATAATAGAAAATGATGTGAGAAGAATTTTGACACTGTAGTAACACAGACAATGTTTAAAGCATAAAAGAACAATTAAATTCAGGGATTATGGCTCAGTTCATTAACTGATATTTCAAAAGACCATACTATCGGACCATAATAGTAAACCTATTTTATAATAAATTTTATCCCTACTTGGATATACCTAAACCCTTCTTAAATCAGCATTTGGTCCAGAACACTTTCTTAAACTAAATTTTACAAACATATAGAGCAAAGGTTAAAGCATTCACAAATGATTAACCTTGAAATCACCTGTGCAAAAATAACATCACTACTTTACTTGCAAAGCATTAACAGTTAATAATATTTTATTAAATTACAGCACTTAGCATTTTCTTCAGCTTGATTCTGCTATCTTTTTATCTAGACTGACTAGGCAAAATATGACCTAGTCATAGGTTAGTTTTGTTTTGCATACTTGGTATTTACTTCATGAGGATTAAATTAATCTGGAATTAATCATAATATTCATCAATTAAAGATGTACTCAGACCCTTCTTACTAGTTATGGCACATTAGCCTCTTTTACAGTTATTATTACCATCAAATGAATGGGAGTCTTAAAGTATAAAAATGATAAGAAGTGAGAATAAATAAGAAATGAAGATTTAGTGGGAATTGAGCATAACAGTATAAGATAAATTTATAATTCAAACCAATAGGAGAACTGACTAAAACAAAAGAATATGGGCTATGATAGAAATTCACTTCATTTTATTATGAAAAAGTTCTTTTCATAATAAAAAGACTTGAGAAAAATGAGATTATATTCTAATCTGCCAATCACACTTTATAACAGTTATTTTTAAATTACCACCAATTAAGACTGAAATTTTTTTTATTGCAGCCACCTTATACATATTTGGGGTAAAAAATCCAAGTAAAAACATGCAAGTTTATAGAGTAGAATCAGAGAACTAAACACCATTTAGAGAAAAATCATTCATTCAACCAACACTTATTGAATATGCCCTATGTGTCAGACCATGTACTTGGCAGAAAGGATGCAACAAAGAACAGATCAGACAAAAACTCCTGGCCTCATGATGCTTACATTCTAATGGCTATTAAAAACAGCCATTAGCAGGTATATCATTTTTTTAAAAGGTTGGGGGGTGAGGAACTAAGGCTCAAAGCAATGCACTGCCTTGCCATTTCCCAAGGATATAGCTATTTAGCAGAAACTCAGTTCACATCCCCTGAGCCTATTCGATATATGATAGAGTAGATGATAGAGGAAAAAACTTTAATGAAAAATCCAAATAATAAAGAAAATCTATGTTAATGTCTACTTACTGGATTACAGAACTGTCAGACAAAACGGAAGGAATTTAATCGAAACATAGACTGCACCAAATTTTAGAAAATACTTATGCTAAAGGCACTCTGCAGTGGACTCTAAAGATGCACTTAATGAGCTAATAGATACTTTATCTTCTCTAATATCTGAAATTCCCGGAATACTTTTATTCAGAGGCCTACTTAATATGAACTAGTGGTTACAGTTCATATCCTAGCACAAAATACTTTCAACATAATACCACCATATCAATTTATATTTTTTTGCCTGACTCCAAAGAAAGGCTACCAACATTAGCTAATAGGCTTAACTATATTATTATCTCCAGGAGGTAAAGGAAATGGCTAAGGTGCTAAGGAGTTTGCACACAAAGGCAGTGTTATGGTAACATGCTTCCATTATTCTCCTTGTCACAAGGAATCTAGTTGTAGCTAGCCATCTGTTTTGTAAGTTTCTACCCTATTAGGCAGTTTGAAATGTAGTTTTCATGTTGAAAATGAATGCCAGACTTCAAAGTTGAAAACAAATGGTAAAAGAGAAAGTTGAATCTAAAAATCCATTCCTTTCCACATGATTATGAAGAAGTTCTTTCAACTCTGAATGCTTGCTATCATTTTTGGATAATAATCATGATTATTTCTTCACTTTATTAAAATTGAGAATATAAATATTAAGAAAAGGACTAGATACTTACACCACTGGAAAGGAACTGAGCATACTTTACATGAGGTGAATCAATATCCTTACTAGAGATGATCAGTGTTATTTACCATTCTGTAGAATAAAGACAGAAAATTCAGAAATACTTGTTAATTAAATGTTAAATAAAAATTTTAACTATATAACTTAAAGATATTAACAGTCAGCATTAGGTAATCATGTTTTTAAAATTATTTTGAAAAAATAATAAAATTTGAACTTTTAAAATGAAATCATGGTTTGAAGCAAATTTTAAAAAATTAAAAAATATCACTAATAGCTTTTATAATTCACTTGGAAAAAGTAATAAAAATCATACTCCTGAAATTTAATGTTATCAGACACCACCAAGGGAAACATATAAACATGCAATGGAACGTATATATTATTGTGACACCTGAGAAAACTGATAATATCAGTGCACTTATGTAGCATCCTATAAGCAAAAAACTCACCATAGCATGACTAGAGCTAAAGGTCTTAACTCTGGGGTAAATTCTGGGGTCCAGTTCCAGACTGGCCTGCCAGCCAAATCTTGAGTGATTTAATTTCTCTAAATCTCAATTTCTACATCTATAAACAGGGATGATCAATAACTACCTCAAAGAGCTATGAGAAGTTAAATTATTTTTTTTAAATGGTGATGAAAGCACTTCACAAGAGCTATGAAGTAGCAAGGCTATTATTACCAATTAAAAAAGGAGATTAGTATCCATGTTACTTTACTGAACACAGTGTAAGTTAATAACAGAGTTGAGTCTAGTACTTCTATCTTCTGATTAGCATCCTACTGCTTTATTCACCATTCACACCCTGTGACCCCTTTCAGTTCAGACATAGATTTTAACAAAAAATGAAATCTACTATTCACGGCTTAGGAGCTAAAGATCATGTATTACTGACTGAACTTATTAGCAGTTTCAAACCACAATCTACAGAAGCAACAATTTCCATTAACTCAAAGTTAAGATTATAAATTACATGAAAGTTAAAAATGTTGATGTCAAAACTCTCACATTAAAATACACATTCAGTACTGAATTATATTAAGCAAGACCAAAGTGTCTAACAGTGACTAATGATATATGCGAAATGTACAGGATAAAGTTAGAAACCTTTCACATTTGCATATCCTAAATTGTAGCTTTAATGAAGTTCCTGTTGTAGTTAATTTTCTTGCTGACTTAAGAAATACCTGCCCTAAAAAAAGTAGATATAAAGTACAAAGAAAATTTACTGAAAGTGTTGCTGATTGCAAGAATATCAAAACTAAGCCATGAAACTGATTACTGGTCAATATACATTTTTCATTCTTGCTCCTATTCAGCTAAAATATATGAAATATCGACTTGCCCTGACATAAGCACAGAGTAAGATATAGTCCCAATAGTATAGAAGCATATTAAACTGTAAGATATAGTCCCAATAGTATAGAAGCATATTAAACTGTAGGAGAAGGTCAAATAAAAACTACACACACACACACGCACACACTTCTATAATAAAATACATAATGTGATAAGACTAAAAATACAAGGTCTATGAGAGTAACAATTTAGAGATTAATTTAGGCTACAGAGAACTGGGAAGATTTCTTAGAGTGAGATCTGCAGTTGTTATCTGAAGATCAGAATAAGACTTCCACCAAACCAAGGTGTGAAGGGAAGTGAGAATCAGTGGAGGAAAGATTCCAGGGAGAAGAAATAGTTACAGGAGACAATGATGTAGGTATAGGAATTAAGTAGACCTATGTGACCGGCCTTTTTACATATATGCATGAGAAATACGTAGGCTACAAAGGGAAGACTTCCACAATCTGTGGAGGGCTGATAAATGCCTCAAAGTAATCCTGACCTTTATTCTGCAAATATGAGGACCACGTTAGAACTGAATCAAGATGTTCTAGGAAGTAAATTACCAAAAACCCACATTTCACAGGTAAGGAAACTGAGATGAAGTCACTGATACAGTCTTCTGTAACTGCAAATCACGGACTTTATGTTATTTATATTATGGATATAAATGGGCTTAAAATATTCAATAGAACTAAAATGTTCTAAGGACAGAAAAGCAAACAAGTAAGGTGATGCTGAGTTCTCTATTCTCAGGCTCAATGTCACAAAGCCCTCCCTGCATAGGAAACAGATTTTTTTTAATTAATAGATTTTTAAAAATTGTTTTAAAAACAAGTTTAATAATTAAATAAAGATTACATAAAAATTTTTTTAAAAAAGGGCCGGCTGGGTGGCTCAACAGTTGAGCATCTGCCTTTGGCTCAGGGTGTGATCCTGGAGTCCTGGGATAGAGTCCCACATCAGTAGCTCCCTGCATGGAGCCTATTTCTTCCTCTGCCTATGTCTCTGCCTCTCTGTGTGTGTCTCTCATGAATAAATAAATAAATAAAATCTTTTTAAAAATTAAATAAAGATTAAAATCACAGCCATTAAAAAGGCCTTATCAGGGGCGCTTGCAGACAGTTAAGCATCTGACTCTTGGTTTCGGTTCACATCAAGATCCCAGGGTCCTGAGAATTAGCCCCAAGTCAGGCTCAGCATCAAGAGTGCAGAATCTGCTTACAACTCTCCTTCCCTCTTCCTCTGCCCCTCCACCCTCATGTGTGCTTTCTTTCCCTCTCTAAAATAAATATGTAAATCTAAAAAAATGGGGGGAAAGCCATTACTTAAAAAAACAAAGCAGAAAATAAGTATTGACAAAGATGTGGAAAAAAATGAAACCTTCCTGTGTTGCTGGTAAAAATGTAAAATGCCACAGCCATTATGGAAAATAGTATGGAGGTTTCTCAAAAAATTAAAAATAGAAATACCTTATGATCCAGTAATTCCATTACTGGGTATTTATCTAAGAAAATGAAAACAATAAATAAAAAAATATATATTCATCTTTATGTTTATTGCAGCATTATTTACAATAGCCAAAATATAGAAGCAACCTAAGTGTCCACTGACAGATGAACGGATAAAGATGTGCCATATATATAAATGCAGTATTACTCAGCCATAAAAAACAATGGAATCTGAGACAGGGATGGATCCAGAGGGTCAGATATAAGTCAGATTGAGAAAGACAAATACCATATGATTTCACTCATATATGGAATCTAAAAAATAAAACGAATAAAGAAACAAAAAGCAGAATCAGACCTATGAATACAGAAAACACACTGATGGTTGCCAGAGGGAAGGAAGGTGGGGGGAATGAGCAAAATCGACAAAAGAAAGCAGGAGATACAGGCTTCCCCATTATGAAATGAATAAGTCATGGGAATAAAAGGCATAGCATGTGGAATATAATCAATGATACTGCAAAAGCATTGTTTGGTGACAGATGGTAGCTACGCTTGTGGTGAGCATAGCATAACATTTAGAGATGTTGAATCACTATGTTGTATACCTGAAACTAAGGTAATATTGTGTGTCAACTATAGTCAGAAAAACAAATAAAAGAACTCTAAATTTAAAAACAAAAAAAAGAGGTTTTAGGGATAAAAGTTCATGGATGCTGGATCACATTAAGCACCTAGCTCTAAAAAGCAAGTATCTATAAAAGTTAAAGAACCAGTTCATCTTTAAAAAGAGAGGGGTGCCTGTGTAGCTAAGTTAACTATCTGACTCTTGATTTTGGCTCAGGTTGTGATCTCAGGGTCATAAAATTGAGACCCACTTCTCAGGCTCTGTGTCAATGGATAGTCTGCTTGAGATTCTCTCCCTCACTCACTACCACTATCCGCCCCCTTCACACACACACACACACACACACACACACTCTCTCTCTCTCTCTCTCTCTCTCCAAAGTAAGTAAATCTTAAAAAAAAAAAAAAAAATAGAGAGTTGAAGAACATTCACAGATGACAGAGAGGAAATAATTCTGTACCAACAAAGCTTAGATTTTGGTACATTAAAAAAATGGCAAATATGCAAAAATCCAGTGTATTTTCTCAGGCAGCCCAACTAAGAACAATAATTGAGAAAAGGTTCTAATGAAGAAAAAATAAATCAGAAAAAGAGATGTAGTAACAGACGATGAAGAGAAAGAGTAATATTGTAATTAATGAAACTTTCACTTTGTTATATAATACACATTTATATACGTCTAGGAATGTATAATTTACATGATAAAGACTTGAAACAAAAAGACTATATCATAAAAGAAATATTAATAAATTTCTAAACTATTCAAAGTAGAAGAGTTGTAGACATGTGAGATGAAGGTAGGCAGAGGTAAAAATACTTCCAAGATCTCATGAGGATAAGGTGGAAAAGGAAGAGAGGCAGAAAATAAAAGTATTCTGAAGGTCTTATCTCTTCAAGGTTACAGAGCCACCAGGGAAAGCAATGAGTATCTTTTGGGGGAAAAGGGTATTTTGTTTTCAGGTAACTGCAAGGAAACACACATCAGTCAAGGTATAATTTATGGTCAAAAGTACTAAATGAGGTAAAGAAAAAGATTATACAATTATAAAATATGTGGTTTATGACTAAAATAGAAGAGTTAAAAAACTGTATATACCAAAAAACACAGCAGGTAATAAAGTAAAACTTATTAGAACTTTAATAAATTTATTTTTAAAAATACAAGTACACTTAGTAATTGCAGTATACCTTTTGGAATGAACAAATACAGTTGGAAAGAAGAAAAAAATAAATTTAATTATATTATCAATAAACATGATTTTTAAAACCCTTTATACCCCTCTAACAAAAAACAGATTATTTCTTCCTATGTTCATTACCATGATTGATCATAAGCATGGTCATAATGAAAGTTTTAACTAATTTCAGAGACATATCTAAACAATTCGGAAAAAAATTACAGTATCTTTTCTTAAAACTATGAGATGATACTAGATAGTCTATGGATCAAATAGGAAATCAAAAGGGAAATCATGCTCTCTGTGGTAACCTATGACAAAAAAAAAAAAAACAATAAAAAGAATTAAAATCCATGGGATTTTAATTCCAGCAAAATATATAAATATATTCAGAAGTAAACTTAACAGCCTTTAAGAATTTTAATTTTTTTTTTAAAGGCAAGGGAGAAAAACACTGTGAAAAGAAATGAGAAAAGAAACAAAATATACCGAAATAAACTAGGGAGAGATGTGCTTGAGTGGCTCAGTAGGTTGAGTGTGTACCTTCGGCTCAGGTTGTGATCTTGGGGTCCTGGGATGGAGCCCCAACCCAAGCTGGGCTCCTGCTCAGTGGGTAGTCTGCCTCTCCCTCTTCCTCCAACCCCCTCTCCCCACCCCCCCGGGCTCTGGCTCTCTCTCTCTCTCAAATAAACAGAATCTTAAAAACAAAAAACTACAAAGAAGAAACTAAGAGATAATATATAAAATTAACATAAAGAGGTTATAGAGAACATAAATCTATAAATCTCTTTGAAAAATGATGAAATAATCACTCAGAGTCTAATGAGTGGGTTAAAAAAAAAAAAGGTAGGGGGGGACCAGGGAGAGTGAAAACTCACAAGATTCATAACAAGAGAAATAAAACCATAAGCATAGGTGATAATTAAGAAAACAAGACAAAACTAAAATAAACCACAACAACACAAATACAATTTCATGGCAATTAATTTGAAAACCTAAAAGAGAAGATGATTTCCCAGTGTAAGAGAAAATATCAAAATTAACCCAAGAGAAATGAATTCTTGAGTAGAACCAAGTACCACAAATTAAAGGTAATTAAAAAAACTACTATACGAAAAGATACCAAGACCAGCTGGGTTCTCAGCAGATTCTTAATCTTTAAAAAAACCAGAATTCTAATAATATTAAACCATAGAAAAATACAAAACATGTTCCAAGTCATTTTATGAGGTCAAAGCACCTCAATGCCAAATCTAATAAAGGTACTCATAAGCCAATTTCACTTAAAAGTTAAATATAATTTTAAATTAAAAAAAAATCAAATTAGACAACAGAGTCAAGCCACATGTCAAAAGTAATATACTACCATAATTGATAGCAGAAATACAAGAATGGTTCTTTTTTTTTTTTTAAGATTTTTATTTATTTATTCATGAGAGACACAGAGAGAGAGAGAAAGAGAGAGAGAGGGGCAGAGACACAGGCAGAGGGAGAAGTAGGCTCCATGCAGGGAGCCTGACGTGGGACTCAATCGCGGGTCTCGAAGATCAGGCTTTGGGCTGACGGAGGCGCTAAACCGCTGAGCTACCCAGGCGTCCCAAGAGTGGTTCGTTTTTAATCAACAAACCCTATACATCAACAAATTAAGGAGAAAAATATCTTATCATTGTATCTGTTGATGCTCAAAAGGCATTTGATAAAATTCAGCCACCATTTTTAATAAAAGCTCTATGGGAAAAAATAGGAAAAAAATTAAGCCTTTTGAAAAAAGAACAATAGCAAGTACCACATGTAGCAAAATACTACAACCATTTCAAATAAAATTAAGGTTGCATGAACACCATATATATGTACATATATATACATAAATGTGCACTTGCATGTATATATGTATATCAAGAACTTGCTTCTGTATGGAAATTTGATGATCTATGGAAGTGATCCAATCACAGTGGTTACTGAGTACAGGGTGAAAACTTAAAAGATTAGGGAAAGAGTGGGAAGGAGCCTGTTCACAGGAAACTTATTTATTATTTTAACCATATGAATGCTATTACTCATTCAATAAATCAAATTAATAAAATTAGGGATTAGAACAGGAAGTCCACTAACCCCTTTAAAATTCAATACTGACTTGAAGATTATAGAAACTGATTAAGACATGAAAATGAATTAATTGGCATAATATCAGAATGAAAGAGAAAAATATCTTTCTGTTAATGACCTAATGGAATATCTAGAAAATGCAGGCAATTCTAGTAAAATAAAACTGAAATTAATAAAAATAAATTATTAAGAAGAGGTATGATACAATACAGTTAAAATTAATTTAAAAATCTCCCTAGTTTGTAGAGAAACACCTACAAAAATAATGGGAAAAATATTTCACTTACAGTACTATTCCCCAGCATTTATACATGCATTGAGAAATAACCTCAAAAGCTTTATTCTTTAATTTAAAAATAGTATCTTAAAGTTATAAAGCAGAAAGCTTAAGGACCACCAAAAAAGTGAGAAAACTTTCCCTGACCATGTATCAGAATACATTCAAGAGACACTAATTAAATGAATATGACACAGGCTTAAGAATAGACCACAAATGAGTAGAATGAATAAAGAACTTAAATAAAGATTCCAGAACATATGAAAAAAATGTACAAGTCAGAAGTTAAATTCTATTTCTAGAGAAAAGGATATATTATTTTTTAAAACAATCATCATAAAACTGGTTATCATCTAGCAAAAAAAATAGATCTTTATCTTAACATTATTTATAAAAATAAATAAATAAATTCCAGATAGGATAAAGGACAAATGAAAAAAATAAAACACAACAATACATTCTACAACATAATTTATAAGATGACATGTCTTCTAAACAATCTTAACCAAGAGCAGAAATTTGAAGACAGACATAAAAGTTTAAAATTTCCTAGACATAAAAAGTGAAAAAAGCATAAACAAACTCAGCAATTAAACTGGAAAAAACATTTGATATGTAGAGAGAGAGCAGACCCAAGTTGTCAAGTTTATAAAAAATACTCAAACTTGCTAAAGGCAAAACAACAATTACATGGTTTAACAATGAGATATCACTTCAGCAAAAATTTAAAAGATTGGTATCTTCTCAAAAAGGCACTGTCCTATTCATTGTCCAAATAAATTATGACATTCTTTTGGAAGGAATCTGGACCACTTATCAAATTAAGTGTACTTATACCTTTAACCTAGCAGTCCAATTCCTGGGAATCTATTATATAGAAATAAAAGTAATCATACATAATATGTACAAAGATATTTACTATCATTTACTTTACAATTTCTCGTCTCTATAAACAGAGTTGTTTCAATCAATACAGGAATTGCTGAATAAATTACAATTTGATCAATTAACACAATGCAATAATTAAAAAGAGTAAATTAGTTTTATTAGGTAACTTGGTGGGGATTTGCATATTACACTTACTGAGTAAAAAAAAAAAGAAAGAAAAAAAAAAGAAAAACGCAATCAAATGAGTATGATATAGGATGCCTGGGTGGCTCAGCGGTTGAGCATTTGGCTTCAGTTTAGGGTGTCATCCCAGAGTCCCAGGATTGAGTCCTACATTGGGCTCTCCTCAAGGAACCTGCTTCTCCCTCTGCCCCTCACGAATGAATAAAATCTTAAAAAAAAAAAAAAAAAACTACAACCAAAAAAATCCCCTTTGTGTGTATATGTGTTATGTCAGTGGTATAGCTATATGAATACATACACATCTACCTAAGTACATGAGCATACAGAGAAAAACAGGTAGTCATCAGTAATGGACTTGAGGTTAAAGATGGGTATGTGTATTTGGAATATGGCCAAGAAGGATAGACATTTTTATATAATATACATACACACATTTATGCAATAAAATTGTAAAAAATCCTAATATCAGAAATGGATTCAGTTATCAAATGATTAATTTAGGGTTGTTGAAACCTTGTACAAAGTCAGGCTGAACAATGAAGAAACCTACTGTCAGCATTGTTGACCCCTGAAGAAAAATGTAATCTAAAGAACCTGTATGTGTTGTATAATCCACAAGTAGCAAGAAGGCTTTTTTTTTTTCAGCCCTACTTTTTCCTTTTAACATAAAAAGTAGGGTAAAGGAAAAGGTGAATTTCTTTTTTGTCTTTTTTTTTTTAAAAAAAAGGAAAAGATGAATTTCAAAAGACCTATAAAAGGTCAGCCTGTCTCCCACCCTCAAACTCCATTTTCTCTTCCACCCAAACACTGTTTAGTTTCTTCATACATCTTTGTACAAGGGTGAGTATAACTTTATGATAAATTCCCAGCAGAGAAACAGTTGTGACAAAGATTATATACATTTTAAGTTATGATAGGGTTTTTCAAATTGACTCCCAAAGAGGAAATAATTTATACTCCCACCTCAGGAAATACTTAATTGTGAATCCAGTATATCAGTGGTGATTTACAATTGAATTTATACTGTGCAGTTCAGCATGCATCTATTTCACTCAATAATAAACACAGAAAGGACAGAATACTTAAGTCAGAAAAGAAAGAAGTAAACAAGGAGTATAAGGCTTTAGGAAGAAAGTGAAGCATAAAAGAGGGTAAAGAGATAGCTTGGCTATAGCATAGGCAACAAGCAAGCAAAAGGAGAAGTGATAGCAGATATTGCAAACATCAATCAGTGACCCCCTTCATGCCCAGATTTGGACCAGAAAAGAATTCTCAGAAGTTTAAAACAACCATTACAGAGCTCCTTTTATTGCTTGGTCAGCACTTCACACAGAACTCAGTGTTACCAATGTGACTATTTAAAAGAAAGTAAAATATGTGTTAAAATATGTAACTTCATGATCTTATAAATTAGATGCTCTTAGTTTTTTCAATTTATAGATTGTGAATTCACAGAATTTACAGAACTGATTCTTCTTCCTGACTAGATACACATTAAGACACACACACACACACACACACACACACACACACACACAAATATATAAATAAACATAAGGGGTGCCTGGGTGGTACCCAAGTCAATTCTTGGTTTCAGCTTAGGTTGTTATCTCAGGGTCACAGGATTAAGCCCTTCTTCGTCAGCTCCGTGCTCAGCTTGGAGTCAGCTTGAGATTCTCTTTCCCTCTCCCTCTACCCCTCCTGCTCATGCTCTCTCTCTCCAAAATAAATAAGTAAATCTTTAAAAAAAAAAAAAGATGTCAATAAACATAATACACAAAGGTAAAAAAGTTCTTCAAAAAACTCCACTAGAATAAATAAAATGAACATCCCCTTAGCTCTTGGTCTTCCTGTTCAAAGATGAGTAATACTGTTTCCTGTGAATCTATATAAAGATAAAAATTAAGAAATAAATATACATAGATCTGCATGTAGCTACCATACAATTCCTTTTCCTAATGGTGGTTTAAAAAAATTTTTTATTATGAAAATTTGCAAAAATATACAGGGGCAGTTAGAACAGAGAAATAAATGCTTAAGTGCCTATCACCCAGCTTGAATAATTAAGAAGGCGGTGGGGGGGGGGGGGGGGCGGTGCGGCCTGATGGCCCTGTCGGCCATCTCGCCCGCAAAAAAAAAAATTAAAATAAAAATAATACAAAAGAAGAAGGGAGGGGAGTGGATAATTATTTTCAAGCAAATTCCAGACATTTTAATCATTTTAACATGTAATTCTTAGCAAGCCTGAATATCTGGTTTCCAAACCCAGAGTAGATTAGACACAGAAATTTAGAAAGTGGTTGGGAATGTATAAAAAGGCTTTACCACAGAAAAAAATGATAGCTCCCTGAAAAGACCAAAATAAAATATATGAAAACAACAAATTATAATTATAGATAGATCTACAGATACATACCTAAAACACTAACATCAAAAAGTTAAAGTCATGTTTAAGGTCTTTGTTTTGTTTAAATACAAAAGGCAGGAAAAGTACATGATACACTGGTTTTTAAAAGTTGAAATGGTTAAAAGTTGACGTTTTAGGAAGTTAATCAGAAGGTGTTTCACTTATGTTAAACACTTTACCCCTGGACAATACTAGATAAATGAGGCCTTATCACATTTTGCTGTTATTTGAGAGGCACATGCAGAGTTCTGCTTGGTGACATGAGGAAAACAGAACCACAGATATTACAAATTAAAAACTCATCTAGATAAGAATACTAATCTCTTAAATAATGCCTCCAGGTAGTTTAAAATTGTAAATAACAACTACTAACACTATTTAATATATACTTCCCTGGGCCAGATACTCACCGGATAAATGCTTTACACATATAAACTCATTTAATCTCACAATCCCCTAAGGTAGGTAATTAAGACAAAACACTACTTGCCCAACATCAATCAGCTAATGGACTTCCCTTGTCTTATTAGAACTGTAACTATTAAGTACTTATGTCAGGCTTCATTTACCTTTCTGCAAATACAAGTTTAAGGATACAGTTTGTTTTTTTATCATTTTTCTGGGGCAATGTTTGTGATAGATACTGTGCAACAAGTTGAGCAACAGATACACCACTAAAAAAGTCTAATACTTTTATCAAGTTTTACTCATTATAATTCATGGTTAAAGGATATTGCATATCATGGAAATTTTTATTCCAAAAGAATTATTACATATACTACTTCTCAAAATTTTAAAGACGTATATATAAATACTCATGTAGCTTTTCCTACATCTCCGGCAACAGGAAAATTTAATGGGAGCATTTTGCTGATAAAGATATTTTTTTTTAATAAATTCTAAACAGTTTCTTATAACTTATAAATTCAGCCACTTGTCTGGCTGAATCAAAACAGACTAAATTTCTTCTTTTCTCTTCGACAAGGCAGCTTTTAAAATTATCTATATAATTTTGCAAAGAGTCTCCATGCTAAATATTCCCAGTCCTGATTCCAGTTTGACATAGTTTGTCATGATCCTGTCTTCTCTCAGAAAGTGGCTCCCCAAATTCAACACTTCTGCAAAATGCCTAATCAGAGCAGAATACAGGGAACTATTAGTTTTCCTGCCCTAGAGCTAAAATTACATTACTTTCTCCCACTATCAATTTTGTGTGTACTAAATTTGCAGACAAAAGTTTTTTGCACATTCATTCAAGAAGCAGTGATTAAACATCTATGATGTTAACTGAACCAGGCTTCTTTTCATCCCAGACTTCCCTTCCCTAAACTCAGCTTTTTTAAAAAAGCAAAGGAGTTTCACTTTTGCTTTCTTTATCCTCTAAGCAAATATTAATCTTCGGCATATTATATATTTATATTGTCTATTATCTGTGTCACAACTGTCTATTATCTGTATCTGCTCCTAAAGTAGTATCTGGAACATAACAGGCACTACAGTATTTGTTGAACTAATTCATGAATAGAAGAGGTGGAACATTTCTATTTTTTTGGCTTATTTTTTTGGCTTCTAGAAAGGAGTCTCTAACTATTATGCTTCATTATTGGATGATCTTAAAGCTTTATCAATAAACACAATTAATCATAGGAGCCACATGACTGCCACATGCCCTCTAGAATTTACTACAGTGGTTTAATAAAGAAGTTACAGGTTTTTGTTTTTGTATTTTTAAGATTTTATTTATTTATTCATGAGAGACACAGAGTCAGGGAGAGAGGCAGAGACACAGGCAGAGGGAGAAGCAGGCTCCATGCAGGGAGCCCAACATGGGACTGGATCCCGGGTCTCCAGGATCATGCCCTGGGCTGAAGGCGGTGCTAAACCACTGAGCCACCCAGACTGCCCGAGTTACAGGTTTTGATTATTTTAAAATACATAGTGGTTTTTGATGTTACCTTCAAAATATTCCCATTCTAAAATAATGATGTAACCTGAAAATAAAAATATGCATTCTTTTATTATTAATAGAAGGTCACCAGTAAACTCTATCAAACTATGCTGTGAAATGTTAGGGAATACTTATCCTTAGGTCAGAGGCTGAGCCAACATCTCTGTTTCTATATGTGGCCTTGTCTCCTGACCACCTTTATACCAGTGTAGGTTTAGATACCATTTTCTTGTGGCTTTTATATCTGAAAGAGTTGTAGTTTCAGATTTTAAAAATCTTAAGTTCAAAATACATGAAGTGGCTGTTTATATCATACTATTTTCCATTCCCTACCATAAACATCTAAGGGTACTTGACTCTGTTACAGTTAAGTTACACAATGACCCTACTTCATTCTCATTGAATTGCAGTATAAATATATTGTAGCAGGCAGCACTTTTTTTCCACATCAGTTTAGGACAGTTGTTCCAAACTGTGCTGTGCATCAGAATTAAACACACAGAATCTCTAGTCAACTCTGGATTTACTGAATCCAAATAATAGGACACAGCAGTACATGAACACTTTTTTTTTCTTAAGATTTCATTTGATTGATTGATTGATTGATTGAGAGGCGGTGGGGAGAAAGAGGCAGAGAGAGAAATAAACAGAAACTAAAGCAAACTCTATGTTAAGCATGGAGCCTGACACAGAGAAGCTTGAGATCATGACTTGAACTGAAACCAGGAGTCAGATGTTTAACAGACTGAGCCACTCAGGCACCCCTGCATGAATACTTTTTAAACTGCTGAGGTAATAAATAAACTTAAAAAGTTATTCATAACTGAAGGCAAATTTGATAGAATTCTACTTCACTACAAACAGGAAAATTTAATTTGAAGGTAGAGTCTATCACCATTATAAGTAATTTTTAAAGCCTGTGTTACTATCATTCAAAAATAGAACTATCCCATGGATTAAAACATACACAAAAAAAAATCCTATTGACATACATCTAGGATATTTTGATGTTAAAATATAACAATTTACTCACAGAACCAATCCACATGCCTTGATTCATGGCTAAACACTCATGACTTTGAAGCCTGTATTTTCTTTTGCAGGCGAGTATATAATGTACTGATAAACAACTTCCAAAGCAAAAGCTTGTGGTTCTGCATTTCTGGAAGGGCCAATATTTTCTTCCTTTTTTTTTTTTTTTTTTTTTTTTTTGCATTTCCCCTACCCTAGCAGTTTTCCAATGTTTAATAAATGAAATAATTATAGAATTGGAGTAAGAGATTTCATTAAGCTATAGGAAGGGAAATCATAAAATCTTAGATTAAGCTAGAATAGATGTTAACAGTGTTTTGCAATCCTCTGTTTATAGATGAATAAAAAATCTGATATTAGGAGTCAGAAACCCTGACTCCCAGGTTAGTGCTCATACTAGTTTACCAATAAATGCAAGCAAAAATTCCAAGTTAGTCATTGAGAAACATAGGGTCTGCTTAAATGCATGTCATTTAAGGTTTTGTTGAGTTCAGAATTGTTATAAATATGCAAACAGAAACTGCCCATAGTTGGCCCTAGGCAAGTATTTCTTGGAAAGGAATTAGTAAAATTTAACATACTTTGAGAAATAACATCATAAGAAAAACTATACTATGAGATAATGTATCCACATTCCCTAGAGGCACTCATTTTTAAGCTTCAATCCTGCAGTACCTTGTGGTCACGCATTTATGTTTTCAACAAATATTTACTGAGCATCTATCACATGTGAGAAATTACACTAGGAAATACAGCAATGAACAAAAAAAATTCCCTGTCCACATAAATCTTACATTCTCGTAGTGAAAGACAGGCAAATTAAAAAAAAAAAAAAGGGTCAAACATATAGTAAGGTCAGAAAAGACAAAGCTGAGAAAGCATTTAGGGACTGTGGGTAGTGGGGTTACAACTTTAAACAGGGTGCTCAGAAAAGCCTCAGTGATAAAATTAAATCAGAGTAAAGACTTGAATGACATTAGGAAGCAAGTCATGTAGATAAAGGGGAAAAAGCATTCAAAATCAAGACCTCGAAGTAGAAACTGTCTATCATGTTCAAAAAATACCACTGAGGACAGTGTGGCTAGAGTTGCATGAACAACAGAACATGAAATCAGAGAAGTGGGACCTACTAGGAAGGCCAGATCAAAGAGGAACCTATGGCTCAAAATTTCTATTAAAAATACAAAATATTATCCTGGCTAGATAGAAATTAAATCAATAGCTTTACTAGGGATGACCCAATTTAATAGAAAATAGCATGAATTGGTAATGGTAGAATTTCTGATAATATCAACAACAGGTTAACAGAAATGTTATTTTGGGGCATTCCCAGCATCTATTAAATTGACATTAGAGAGCATCATCAACTACTCTTATGACAAGCTTTGAAGCATCCTCTTGTCAATTTACTAGGAGGTGAGTGCTAAAAGGAGTATACAAAGGCAGAGGATGAAGGATTTCATATGCTCTCCATTGTAAGAGAAGCAGAGAAGTATTTTACCTTCACATCTCAGGATATGCTAATATATAATTCAAAATAAGGAGGTAGCCAATCAGATTATGTTTTACAATTGAAGCTAAATCAGACAAATACCAGGGAGCCAGTTTATACTTTATCCCAATACTTATAACACTATAAGCATCCCAAGGACACTGCACTTTCTCTTATTCCCTGCATTCCCCACAGTCTACTACAGTTATTTTAGAGCTTCACATTTTGTATTACCTGACTGAACAGACATAAAAAGCATCTCAAGTTATGAGAAAAGGCTCTCTACCTGAGTTAGGGAGCCCACAGCTTTCTCATGTTCGTCTTTAAAATTCTGGGGGTGCAGATACCATCACATTTTCTCTTTCTTTTGTTCCTTTCTGTTCCCCATGACCTGGCCATTCCCAGCAAGATTACAAATTCTACTCCAGAATCATAATGGCTTATCTCAGTTTTATTTGCTGTAACATAATCTCCATATATTTCAGCTCCCTTATTCTGAGTTATTTTCCTCAGGTATTTACTGACAAACCCATGAGTTCTCACACTATAATGACAACTATAAAGTATAATGTACCTTGCAAATATAAAGTATTAATATTTTAAATTATTTACTATATGCTACCAAATACAACTAGCTCTCAAAAAGCATTGTCTGTACTATGAATTTATATCTAAGTATAAGTGGCAAGACTTGTTCAACCTTTGGAATAATTTCCAGACTCAAATCACTTTTAAATTCTTTCATATTATGTCCAACCATCATTAAAAATGTGCTAAATCCGTATCCCATGCTCTTTACTACTTCTTTTATATGAGTTATGTATAAATAAAAGGAAAGATTTAAAAATACCTATGAAGCACATTCATATTAAAGACAATCTCTACAAAGGGCAGAGAATGATTCAGTCTTAAAATTCTGATTTATACTTTATGCCATATCCCCAAATACTAAGCGTTAATAACCTCAACATATATTTGATAGGTTGTCATTTTAAATTGTAATTTATAGCTTGAAAAATCGACTCTTTATACAGTGAACTAAAACAATACAAGTATATGCTAAACCAATGGTTTAATTATCCCCCTTCGCAGGTTCTTTTTTTTTTTTTTTTTAAGATTTTATTTATTTATTTAACAGGGAGAGTAAAAGTCCACAAGCAGGGGGAGCGGCAGAGGGAAAGGTAGAAGCAGGCTTCCTGCTGAGCAGGTAGCCCCAGGTGGGGCTCGATTCCAGAACCCTGGTTTCACAACTCGAGCCAAAGGCAGACATTCAACCACTGAGTCACCCAGGTGTCCCCCCTCCCCCTTAGCAAGTTCTTTTATCTATGACCTTCTCTATCTTACTCGAAACTTCTTCTGTTATATTAGTGCCATGGTTTCCAACTGTCCTCCCTACCTCCATTTTTTTCTTAACAAAATAATCTTTCTAAAGATTTGTTATAAAGATTTCTAAATCTTTTTAATCTTCATCATTAACAAAATAATCTTTCTAAAATTCAAAACTGGGAGTAAAATGGAATAATACAAAGAATAAGAGACTTGGAGCAAGGGGGTTTCATGTTTGAAATCTCAGGTTCTACCACTTGTTAGCAGTTTGATCTTGTACAACGTCTTAATCTGACTAAGCGTTTCCTCCTCTGTGAATTGTGAACAGTGATATCTACCTCAAGGGGTCACTATGAGGACTAAAATCAAATAATGTAAAGAAGGGTCCTAAAGTAGGCACCCTGAAATGTTAGTTCCCTTGCTCCTTTGAAGGTATGAACAATCAATCTTTCAAAAAGGTTACTGTAACCTAAAGAAAAACTAATTTAAGGAGACTATCAGAAAAACAATGTAATGGCTTGTATTGAAAATACTTGTGTCTAAGAAGGGGAGTTTATTTGGAAAACTAAATTATGAGAAAATAGTTTCATGAGTATGCAGAAATCGAGAGCTAAACAACTCTCAGCCAAGAACCGCTTGGACAAGGCTTGCTTTCCCCCAGTAACTGCAAGAACTCATTGTCCCAAGTTTATCTTTTTCCCCCCCAATTCAATTCTTTATAGTGCCTCTAAACTAACCTTTTAATTACTCTAATTATGAATAAATGACTTTGACCATTTGAGAAAAAGCATAAATGGCAGCAGTTTCCAACCATCTGAAAGGAATTACTTTTTACCTCCTGAAAACTGTGCAATCACCTTTGATGGATTGGGATGGGGGCAACGGAAGTCCCTGAGAAGAGGGAGGGAAGAGGTAATACTGGCAAACTGTATAACCCTCTCTAGTAGGAAACTCTGAAACATGGAATAAAAAAAAAAAACCCATGAAGGTAAGTTTTCGATCCAATGGGAATCATAATCCAGTATTTGGAGACTTTGGCTCAAAGTATTAATTACTCTTCCAATACCTCATAAAACAAAACACATTCAGTGACTTCAAATGGAAAAACCTTTCTTGCTAAGTTTTATTTTAATACTTATTAACACCTATGATCGTATTCTCCCAGTCCCTTCAAATAATGACCAAAATCTAGAAAGAATTCTGGTACAGATCATGGAGAGAAGGTAATGAATAGCCGTATTTTCTGATCTTGCCTGCTAAAGTTCTAACAGTCTACACCTCTAAAATACAAAATGCTTATTGGAATCATAGGATATGGTGACTAAATAAATAGAAATGAGGTATTAGAACTTCATGATTCTGTATATTGCCATCAAGGGTAAGGAAATTACAAATAAAGATTTAATACAAACAATGATATGCAGAATTGAATATTTATCTATGGAACATCTACAGGCAGTATCTAGTTGATAGCAGACGATGAAGAACCAGAATGTGTGGGAGTTAGAGCTAGAGAAATAGACCCAAAAGCCACCTCTATGTACAACAGCAGAGGACATAAATTGGAGGCTTAGCAAGTTGGATCAATCCCATGGAAGTGTCTTGTTTGGTCTACATGGAATTTTAAAGTTAGGAGACTGAATATAAATATGAAGGTTTCTGTTTTTAAAGAAAAAAATTGCAGCATCTGTTCACCACTGAGTCACCACTGAGCTTGTAATACCTTGTGTGCCAAAAACTGGCTAAAGTTGAATGGCAGTGCCCTCCTTTAAATAAGGCATTCATCCTCCAGTTCATCACAGTCCCTATCATCTCTAGACACTAAGTATCAGCTGCCATTTATCACTGAGCTTATACTGAGGTTTGTTCCAGGGTAGAGAAATAATTCTTTATACGTTTATCTCTATGAAAAGTATGAAAACAAAAACTAAATCTATTTTTTTCCTTATTCCACTTATTTATGTTTCTTGAGCACTGCCTAAGCAATCACCAAATAAAATGAGGTGGTAATACTGCTCATTTATTAAAAGAAGGAACCTAGCATATAAGCTAGAAATCAAAAACAAACTCTAAAAGTTTAGTAACTGAAAATGTAGCAGGTTCCAAATTATATAACTTTCAACCTAGCAACTCCAGTTTTGGGGATTTACTCCAAATTATATAACTTTCAACCTCCAACTCACAGTTTTGGGGATTTACTCCACAGATTTACATGGGCAAAATAACTTATGTTAAATGTTATTCCTTGTAACATTATTTGTAATACAGAAAGATTAGAAGCAATCTAAAAGTACACCATTAGGGAACAAGACAAATAAGTTATGATATAACCATATAATGCAGCCACAAAAAAATAAGGAAATTCTTGATGTACTAATACAAAACAGTCTTCAAGCGAAGAGAACAAAGACAAGGAAAGTATATACGTTATTTCCAAAGGAGAAGGGGAAGACTATATATATTAACTATACAGATTTGTTTATACATGCATAAAGCATTACTAGAAGGATACAGAAGAAACTGGTAATACTGATTCCTCCAGGGTGGGGAACTTGATACCCATAGGATGGAGGTGCTAGGAGTCTTTTCACTGGATATACTTTGGTATCTTTTGAATTTTGTAGCAATAGGTACTTATTCAAAAACCAGTTTTTAAAGATGTAACAGGTTAACTGATTACAAGAATTAAGATTAATAATTAAGAATTCAGCAACTACTACGGATGATGCAAATTTCAGAAGGAATCTAAAGGCAGTTGAGAGGATGAGCAGTAGAAGGGTGAGATGAAATAAGCACAATGGAAGAAATGGCATGGTGTCTTTTTCTATCTGGCACTCTGAACTGGTTTTGAGCCCAGAAATAAAAGGATAGATGGAAAAGATAAGAAACCTTTTCAAGAGAGGCTGAAACTGTGTGCATAAACTCTGCTGCTTTGGGATTTGGGAACAAAGTGTGGCGTCGAGATGGGAGGTAGCGTGAACTCTCTAATTCAACCTTGCACCTCTTGGGTACTCTGAAGACTGGCAACTCTGAAAGCACTAAAGACAGAATTCCTGGCTACTGTCCCTCACAGAACACCCAGCAGCAACAGCAGTGAGAAGGTACCACAGTGGGGTGGCTTGAGGAGGATGGACTTCCTAAAGCAGAGTGTAAGAAAAGAATATTCACTTCATGTTTTTGAACATGTTACACTCTACTCAAAGATTCCCAGAAATACCTAACGGAACTCTGAAAAGGGCTGGAAGGTTTGTGTGAGCAGAAGGGAACTAAAAGTTATATTTTATGTCTGTATAGGTGATGAAGCCTAGAAATAATTATGCTACAAAAATATAAAAGTATTATGTACAGGATGAAAGAACAGAAAACAATACCCTTGCAAGAGAGCCAAAGGGAAGTCTTACTGGCTTTTTTTTTTTTTTTTTTAACCTAGGCTATTGCTCACTGAACAGGAAGTAGAAGAGAAAAAACACGAGGATGGCTGGAAAGAGGTTACTCAAGGCTCTGCTGGGAACCAACACACTTAGTTATGCAGTACCTACTTTCCAAAGTGAAATCTTTCAACTGCTTTAAAATGTTTCTTTTCTAAGCCATTGAAAGCAATGAGATCATGTTCTTGATTAAGTGCCAGGTTTTTTTTCCCCTGCAACCCAAATTGTTGAAGTTAAAAAGAAGAAAAATTGGGAGGAATGAAAAAGGGTGAAGGTAGGAAGAACTGGGAACAGAAAACAGAGGAGGGCAACATAAATATATTTTAATAGGCTAGCAGAAGAAAATTATGGAATGACCAAACAGTTTGTTTTAAAAGTTGAGGGTATCTTGCCCAGTTCCAAAAATACAACAAAGTATCCATTCAATTTGTTTAACTGTTTTCCTATTCCATTTTATCCAGTTAAAATAACATATACAATCTCTTTATGCCTCACAGCAGGTAGTATTAAGTAATTATAAACAAAGAGATAAGCATTTTGCAAAAGATGAGGTCTGTATTATGCTTGCTGGACCATAAAAAGGAATCTGAAGGCTAGTCTTAGGCAATTTAGGCTCATATGCTTTTCATAAGCGGAAATAAATGATATTCACTACTTTAAACAATGAATAGTGAGAGCTATAATTTGTAAAATAAGCAAGAAATCAAAAGTACAAGAAGTAGAGATTGAACTCTATTCCTATGATTTAAAGAATCAATAACAGTGACACAGCCCATGTATTATATTCTGTATCCATGACAGTTGTCTTCCACTTATACATTGTTTCATATAATTTTATATTTGAGTACCATTTTATACTTTCATAGTATCTTCACATTTCTCATTTAATGTTCACACTCCATAGGTAGAACTGGTTTTATTCAGTTTTAGATACCAAGACAGAAAGGTTAAGAGAGAAGTTACAAGTCAGTTGTAAGCCAAGGACAAAATGTAAGGGTCCAGAGCTTCTGGTCCAATGTTTGTCAAAGTGATGTTTGTGGACTATACAACTATGTACACTATTTACCTAGTTAAGACTATGTTTCAGGAACTATAGGCAATAGGTATATATGGAGGCAACAGCAATGTAACAGGGAACAAAAACATAAAAACATACATAATTTCAGCTCTCATGGAGCTTCCAGTTTAGTGAAAGTCATTATTGAAAGTCATTTGTTTACAAACAAATGGCAAAGCTTCACTTGTGATGAGTGCTGTGCTAGAATGTTCTGAGGTATACAATGTGGGACAGTTGACCTAGGAAAAAGGATTCACTAGGAATTGGTAATAGGCTAGGATTCTTTTAGGACAGAAAGGATTCTCTTAGGAATTAATGATAAAGCTCAGATCTGAAGGATAGGTACCACACAAACAAAGAGAGAAAAGAAACATTGATTCTAGACTAAGGCAACATCAGGCGCAAAAGACCTACTGTTGAGGGCGGGGAGGTATGTAAAACACAAGAGACCATGTAAAACAGAAGTACACTGTGTTTGAAGTAGAAGGCCTGACCTCCTAAATTCCAAGGAGACCAAGATTCCCCATGTGATCTTAGACACATTTAAGGTTGGAGTGACTCTGCCTAATTTAGTTTATAATATCAGATGTTTTACTCAAGAACAGTGGGTAGATCGAAAAGAATAAAAATATAAGGCAACTGCTACGTCCATTAAAAGGTTGCCAAATCATCTGAATTCTAAGGGGTGAAATCACTTTTAATTTAGGGCACAAAGAGAGAATTTATGGAGGTGGTAACATGTGCCCTAGGTTTTAAGAGGTGGACTGAATTTCCTTAGAGGATTAGGAGGCTAGTACAGATAAAGAAATGAAGAGACTGAAAAGATGCCCCTTGCTGCTTCATAGGAGTGTGAATGTTTTATTTTTAATGTAGCCTTTTCTAAGTGGCACTTTAGACATATCATCCCCATAATATCTTAAAGTTGCAGAGGTCTTGTGCAGCGTACAAAGCTTTGTTTAATTTTATACCCACAACAGATTCTATTAGGTTCAAGGACAAACATTAATTCTCCCAAACTTGCAGATAAAGAAAGCCAGCTAAATGAGGTTGAACTTGTGCAAGGTCATATTTCAACACCACTTTTTCCTTTTAACATTATAGATTCCTAATCATCAAGATGTGAAACAGATTTCAATGTCTGTTACCTGAAATACAGAAAACTGACTTGGCCTGGGATACTAAGACACATAAGAATGCTACCATGTTATGATAATTGGAGGCAAACGCCAGTTATTTTTTTTTTTAATTAAATGGAGGTAATGATGGATATGTGGTCTTCTTAGACAGTGAGAGAGAAAGAGAAAATAAAGAGAGACTGAGATTCAAATGCAGCATCCCTTATAAGCCCTAACAACGGAGATATAAAAAAGCAACTGTGGGTAAGAGGGTATGTGGGGGGGCGGGGGGGGGGGGGTAGGGCAAAACAAAACAAAGCACAATAACAAGGGACAAAAATGAACAGATAAGGGAAATCTTAAGCAGCACTTCTAATGTTTTAAAATGATTTTTCAGTTTCTTTCCAGAAGTTGCCTTCACGAAAACTCTTGATGATCATACTTTGAAAATCAATGCTATTCTTAGCCATCAAACACACTTATTCTTCTTTTCCTTTTCTAACATATGAGGATTCTAAATGATGCAAATATAAAGTCCTACTTTTACTAATAAATATTAAGCCTCTATTTTGTGTGTAAAATATTAATGGAAGATACAAAAACAAAGTCTCCAATCTCAAAGGTTTATTTTGGCAACATCAGGAGGTCTAATCACAAGACTGTAGTCAAGAAAATCTGCTGGACTTTATTCTTACAAACAGAAAGAACTTTCCTTTTCTATAGATTAGAAAATTTCAAAGCTGTGAGTAAGAAGATCCATATCCCAGAAAGACTGATTCAAGGAACGGGGGTGCCTTTTGCTTATGAATCTATCTCGGCTGTAACAATTACTTTATAAAATAACAACATTGTACATATAAAATACTTTTCCTTAGTAAAGGTAGAATAAAGTTGGAAAGAGCAGAAGTGGAGTAACAGTTAACTGCTAATAAGAAAAAGGCAATTTCAGTGAGTACAGATAATAAACCATAGTAACATATTTCCACAATCCAAAGGCCTTATAAGGATCTCTCTAAAGAAATACTAATACCCACTTTAAATCCTCCAGAACCAGTTTATAAGTCTTTTTCCACCTCACCTTTACCATCCTCATTACCAATCTTACATCCTTCATCTTATCCATCTTTCTCACCCTGTCCCAGTAAAGCTGGGTGACTGAAAAGATAATTAACCAACAACTGAAAAAAGGAAGACACAAAGAATACCACGTTTTTTCCCTTTTGTTCTCTTCAGTTCTAACGTCCTATATCCTACCTACCTAATATAAAATATATATTGACTTTAAAAGTAGAATGATGATGTTTTCTAGTTTTCTTGCCCTCAAATCCCTTAATTTGGTTTTCTTGAAAGTGGCCTTGGTTGTTGTTTTTTTTTAACCCTGGCATTCAGTGTCCTTGATAAACAAAGGTTCTGAACCTCTGTAATACAGAAAGTTTACATATATAATGGATGATTCATGGGTGAGTCTCCACAATCTAACTTTTAGATATTAAAAAACTCATTTTTTCTGCGTCAAAGACAAGTGGATTTGTGAAGCAACAGAATTAATCTCACCTGACATGAAACCTATTCTCTTTTTAGCTCAAAGTACCTCGTATGTTCTCAGGAACCACTTAACTATCTTTCATTTCTTACAGTGGATTATTACATGTATAGCTGAATCTCACTACACTAAAAAAGTACATTAATGACCAATTGCTTCTATTATTATTACATTTTAAATATATAACACATAGTACACATTTATATTTATTCATATAATAATAAATGACATGATTATTATTATCTCTACCTCTTTAGAGAATGTTTTTTCAATTGCTCATAAAAGTAATGCTGGTAAAAAGTAAATGCTGGCTTGGTATAAAACTCTAAGCATTCACAAAAGTAGTGTGAACAAGTTGTCCCTTAAGAGAAAATGAAAAAAACAAAAAAAACAAAAAAAAACTACAACCACTTTTGATTTCCATGGTCAACAAGGATCAGAAAGATAACTCACTCCAGTGAGTTAATGGATGTTTATACAGCTATTAAAGTATTTAAAATTTTAGGGGTACCCAGATGGCTTAGTCAGTGGAACATACGACTCTTGTTCTCAAGGTTGTGGGTTCAAGCCTCACATTGGGTGTAAAGATTACTTAAAAATAAAAAAAATATTTTAAAAAAGTACTTAAAAATGTTAGACTCTCCTTAAGAGATAATTATAGTTGGTTATGTGAAAAAGAGAGGTCCTTTCCTACTATTTTTCAAGGTTCATTAGTGTCTGATAACAAATACTGATGACAATGATACATTAAGAATAGCAACTGCAGGGATCCCTGGGTGGCGCAGCGGTTTGGCGCCTGCCTTTGGCCCAGGGCGCGATCCTGGAGACCCGGGATCGAATCCCACGTCAGGCTCCCGGTGCATGGAGCCTGCTTCTCCCTCTGCCTGTGTCTCTGCCTCTCTCTCTGTGACTATCATAAATAAATAAATAAATAAAAATTAAAAAAAAAAAAAAAGAATAGCAACTGCATTCTAATATTTTTACATCTATTTTTTGACCACCATTATAATCCTATAAAATAGGCATTACTATTACAATTTACAAAAAGAAAAAATGAACCAAAGCTCAGAGACTGTAAAAAACCACTAAGTTTCATAAACTCTATCTTTGATAAGTACCAGAATTAGGATTACGTATGAGAAGTTCCTGAGTCTAAGCCTCAGCACTCTTTCTTCTACACTATACTGGAGTGATAGATTGCATAATAAGGCTAATAATTACACCTATCTCAGGATGCATGTTTGTAATGTGACCTTGTAGCTTCTTACATGTCTTTCAAAGAAATTAAGTTTTTCATTTTCACGAAATGAAATTTATCAATATTCATTCTCTTATTCATTCTTTTTGGGTCTTCTCTAAGAAACATTGCCTTTTCAAAGTCACAGTCTTTTCTATAAGTTTTATTTTTTATTTTTATTTTTTTAAAAGATTTTATCTATTCATTCATGAGAGGCAGAGACAGGCAGAGGGAGAAGCAGGCTCCATGCAGGGAGCCCAATGTGGGATTTAATCCTGAGTCTCCAGGATCAGGACCTGGGCCGAAGGCAGTGCTAAACCACTGAGCCACCCAGGCTGCCCTCTATAAGTTTTATAATAAGTTTTAGTGGTTAGGTTTACAATTATAATTCATTCAAGTTAATTTCTAGATGCACTATGACAGAAGGATCAAAGTACTCCTAGTCCCTAAGTCCCCTCCAGCACCATATGCTCAGTGAATTGCCTTAGCACCTTTGTCAAAACTCAATTGACCATAAATGTGTACATTTTTCTAGACTCTGTTCAACTCATCTGTCCTTATGCTAACTCTATTATAACTACAACTCTATTATGATAAATCTTAAAATCAAGATGTTAATCCTTCCAATTTTTTTTAATGTGCCATTAGAAGTCTTCTGAATTTCCATATAAATTATAGACAGCTTATTGAGTTCTACCAAAAAGTCTCCTAGGGTTTTGACTGACATTGTGTTGAAACTATAGATCAATTTTGGGAGGAATGAAATTTATAAATTATTGAGTTTTCTGATCCATGAACATGGTACACATCTCCACTTATTTAGGTTTTCTTCTTTATATCAGCAGTATTTTGAGACTTTCAGCACCAGGTCTTGTACACATTATTTATTCTTTATTTTATTTTTTATTATTTATTCTTAAGTATTTCATTTTTTGATGTTATTATAAATGACACTGTTATTAAACTTCTGCTTTCCAGTTGTTCTTTTTTTTTTTTTTTTTCCAGTTGTTCATTGCCAGGACCAGATAAGGGTTTACAAAACTAAAAATGATTTCCATATATTGACCATATATCCTGCAATTTTGCTAGACTGATTTAATAGTTCTAAAGACTTTTAAAAATAGAATTCTTAGGATTTTCTTTAAACACAAGCAGGTTGTCTATGAATAAGATAGTTTTGTTCTTTTTATTTTTCCAGTTTATAGGTCTTTTATTTATTTTCTTACCTTACTACAATAGTCAGGAACTCCAGTACACTGATGAATAGAAGTGGTAAGGGCAGAAATTCCTGCTGTGTTCCCAATCATAAAAGAAAAGCATGTGATCTTTCACCATTAAGTATGATGTTAGTTTTAGGCTTTTGGTAGATACCCTTTAGCAGTTTAAGGAAGATCCTTTTTGTTCCTAGTTTGCTGAATTTTGGTTTTTTGCTTTTAAATAATAAATGGTGTTTTTTCTGCATCTTCTGCATCTTTCTGCAACTTCTGCAAGAAATGGTTATAGTTTTTCTACTTCAGGCCGTTAATATGGTGAATCACATTGATTTTAGAATGTTAAATCAACCTTACATATTTTGACATTACATTAGTCATACTATATTAACTTTTTATTATATTGCTAGATTCCATTAGTCATAATATATTAACTTTTTATTATATTGCTGGATTTCATTTATTATTTTATTTATCCCTTCCTAATATTCTAATAAGAATTTCTGCATATGTTCCTGAAGGATACTGGTTTAGAGATTTTTTTCTGTCAAGTATTTGTCTTGGTATCATATGATACAGCCATCATAAAATGAGTTGAGAAGAGTTCCTTTTCTGTTCCATTTTCTGAAATTTTATGTGGAATTGGCATTATTTCTTCTTTACATGTTTGAGAGAATTCACTGTGAAGCCTTGGAATATTCTATGCGGGAAAGTTTTTAACCACAAATCTAATTTATGTAATAGATATAAGGGTTTTCAGGTTAATCTATTTCTTTAATGAGCTTTGATAGTTTGTGCCCATCAACGAATTTGACCATTTATCTAAGTTGTCAAAATTGCTGGCATACATTGGTTCATAATATTCTATTATTCTTTTAATGTTTTTAGGATCTATAGTGATATCCTTTTTGTTGTTATTCCAGATATTGGTTGTTTGTGTCTTTTCTTTATTTCTTGATCTGTCTAGAGGTTTGTCACTTTTATGGATCTTTGCAAAGAACCAGCTATTGGTTTCATTGATTTCCTTGCTTACTTTATATTTCATTGATTATTATTCTTGACTATTTCTTTCCCTTGGCTTACTCTGGGAGACAAATTTGTTCATCTTTATCTGATTTCTGAAGCTAGAAACTTAGATTGCTGATTTGGTACTCTACTTAGTTCACAAGAGTCCAACTCAAAAGTTTCTGCACCACAGGAACTGAATTTTGAGAGGCTTAATCACATCTGCACCTGATGCCGATGGACTTGGAAAGCATGACTATGGTCAGATAAGACTTTTTGGAACTTGGGAGAGAGAATAAGTGTATTTTGTATGTGGGCGAAATATAAAATACAGTGGCCAGAAAGTAGACTGTGGTAGATTATTTTCATAGATATTCATAATAATTACTCCTTTGCTGTGTGACTTTGCACCTCTTTTCATGAGAGAGAGGACTAGAATCTGACTGCACTTAGACTTGCTTTTACTAACAGAATGTGATGGAAGAGAGGTTATACAACTTCTAAGACCAAACAGCCTGTGATAAATTCTGTTTTTCACTTTCTTGGAGAGTTGTCCTAAAACTACCATGTAAAGGTGGTCTAGTTTACTGGAAGTTGAGAGACCACACAGAAGAAAACCAAGGCATGTCAGCTGACCGTCAGACATGTAGGTAATGCCATCTTGGACCTTCAGCCTAGCCAAACCCCCATCTAAATAGAGCTCCAGGAGTAAGCCTGAGCTAAGCCAAAGAGAAGCAGTCCTGACAGTTCTCAAAATCATGAGAAATAATAAATCTTTGTTGTTTAATCACTAAGTTTTGAAGTGGCTGGTTAATCTGTAGCTAACTGAAACTAATGAGTACTTGATAGAAAAACAGATGAAAAGAAATTTTTCTTTAAGGAGTTGATTAGGGAAAAAAACCTAAGGGAGATTTAAATCAACTGAGATACTGTCAAACATACTCACTAAAAACCACAAAAGTAAAAAAATAAAAATAAAGAAGGAGTATGAGGTGGAAGAACTTAAATAGGGCTTCCCATAATTTATACACTTGCTTTACCTTGTCTATCAATGCATGCTATCTCTGCTCTCTTTAGAAAATAGGCCTTACAACCCATTCTCAATAGGAGCCTAGTGATCTTTTAAAAATAAAATTCAAATCATGTTAAGCTCCTAGTTAAAGCTCTGCAGTGGCCTCCCAATGTACAGAGAATAAAATTTAAATTCTTTTACCATGCTATACACTGTCTTACAAAATTTGGCCTCTGCCCTTCACTCTCCACACTCTAGGCACAGTTGCCTAGAGTTCCTTTTCCCTGCTCTGCCATTCCAATTGAGAAAAAAAGCTTACATGTTTTGTTAAGCTATAGATAGGCCATGTGTAGGTACACCCACCTACAAAATATCAACCAGAGATCTGCAAGAGGGAAAAAGAGAGACCCATTGACTAGGCAGCTAACAGTATTTACACAAAGATCCAATCACAGGGACACCTGGGTAGCTCAGCGGTTTAGTGCCTGCCTACGGCCCACGGCATGATCCTGGAGTCCCAGGATCAAGTCCCACATTGGGCTCCCTGCATGGAACCTGCTTCTGCCTCTGCCTGTGTCTCTGCCTCTCTCTGTGTCTCTCATGAATAAATAAATAAAATCTTAAAAAAAAAAAAAGGTCCAATCACAAATACTGGTATTTCAAAAAGTCTTTCTTGAGTACTCAAGTCTTCTGTGACATTACATGTATGACTTACATAATTAGCTAGCATTTTAAATTATTCTTCTGATATAAGATTATCTTTATTAAAATTTATACTAAAAGAATATATCAAAGTAGGTTTATTTAATATGTGTGAAGACACCAGTTGAACAATATTAAAATAAGACTACACAGGAGCACCTGGGTGGCTCAGTGGTTGAGGGTCTGCCTTTGCCTCAGGTTGTGATCCTGGGGTCCTGGGATAGAGTCCTGCATCAGGCTCCCCAAAGGGAGCCTGCTTCTCGCTCTGCTTATGTCTCTGCCTCTCTCTGTGTCTCTCATGAATAAATAAAAATAAAATCTTTAAAAAAATACTGCATATATACATATAAGAGAGTTTCAAATTTGGTATGTAGCTACATAGATGTGTGCAAATATAATAATAAGCTACAAGGATATCAGAATGAAATATTGGAAATTCACATGTCTAACAACAGATGATTATTATATATGTTCTAACATAGTTATAGAACTCAATAATATATACTCATAAGGAAAAATTTTCGAAATCTTATGACACAGAAAATGTTCATGTACAATATTAAGTGAAAAGGAGACCAAAATGAATGTAGCACATTTCTTTCTAGATCATTTGCACTAAGCTATATCAAGTAACAGTCACTCAAACATTTCAAAAAATATTTTAAAGTACTAACTTGTCTTGATGTAGAAGAGGCACCTGCAAATCAAGGTCAGATAAAGATGGACACACTGTTACTGTTTGTCCATTAATAAACATCACAATATAGAAGAGTCAGAGGGCTATTGTAACTTTCTAGTTTGGTTCTTGACTGCTACTTCCTACATTTCAGGGCTCTCAACTCTAACTGGCACTATGAATCCCAAATGCTTTGGAATATTGAACAAGAAAAAATGAGTAATAAATAAAAGATAAAAACCAGATTAACTATGGGTCAAAGTGCTAAATTTTCAAAGTAAAAAAGTTAATTCTGTTACATTTACAAACTGTTGCTATAATGTTTAATGGCTTTTAGGAAATGAATCTACCCATCTGTGCGTGGGTATACATTCTGTAAATTTGAAAAGTCTTTACAAAGATATGTAAACTCATTCTATCACATGAAAACAACATTGCTGATATGTTTATTTTTTAAAAATAACTCCTTAAATTCTGAATGTCTAATAATATCCAATTTGGGGGGTTTTTCTTTGTTCATTTCTTAAATTCCACATGAGTGAAATCATTTGGTATTTGTCTTAAACCGATTTATTTTATTTAGTATTATGCCTTTAAGTCCATCCATGTTGTTACAAATGGCAAGATTTCATTCCTTTTTACAGCTGAGTAAAATTCCTGTGTGTGTGTGTGTGCCTGTGTATGTATGTGTATATGTATACCACCTCTTTTTTGGGTTGCCTCTATATCCTGGCTATTGTAAATAATACTGCAATAAACAAAAGCATTTGTATCTTTTTGAATTAGTGTTTTCATTTCATTTCCTTTGGGTAGATAACCAGTACCAGAATTACTGGATCACATGATAATTCTATTTTTAATTTTTTGAGGAAGCTTCATAACATTTTCCATAGTAGGTGCACCAGTTTGCATTCCTACCAACAGTGAACCAGTTTTTCTCTTTTTCTCCCCATCCTCACCAACACTTGTTTCATGTGTTTTTTAGTTTAGCCATTCTGACGGGTGTAAAATGATATCTTGTTGTGGTTTTAATTTGCATTTCTCTGATGATTAGTGATGTTGAGCATCTTTCATGTGTTGCTAGCCATCTGTATGTCTTCTTTAGAAAAATGTGTATTCAGAGGCACCTGGTTGGCTCAGCTGGTTAAGCATCTGTTAGGCTCAGGTCATGATCCCAGTATCCTGGGATCAAGCCCTACATCAGGCTCCCTGCTCAGTCTCCCTCTGCCACGCCCCCTGCTTATGCTCTCTCTCTCTCTCTCCCTCTCTCAAATAAATAAAATATTGTTTTTAAAAATCTCTATTCAAATCCTCTGCCCAATTTTTAATTGAATTGTTTCTCTTTTTTTGGTGTTAAGTTGAATAAATTCTTTTATATTTTGGATATTAACCCCTTACTGTATATACCATTTGCATATATCTTCTCCCACTCAATAGGCTGCCTTTTTCTTTTGTTGATGGTTTCCTGCACTGTGCAAAAGCTTTTTATTTTGGTGTAGCATCAATAATTTAAAAAACAAAAAGTTTCCTGGTACATTATTTATTTAAAAACCAGAGTCTAAACTACCAGTCACTGGGTCTCAAAAGCAAAGCAACCATTTCAACTTTTTTAGATCATCTTATTTTAAAAAAAAAAATTATTTATTCATGAGAGAGAGAGAGAGAGAGGTAGAGACACAGGGAGAGGGAGAAGCAGGCTCCACGCAGGGACCGTCCCTCAAATGTGCCATTTTTAAAAATTTTTTTTTCTATTTATTTATGAGAGAGAGAGAGAGAGAGAGAGAGAGAGAGAGAGAGGCAGAGACACAGGCACAGGGAATAGCAGGCTCCATGCAGGGAGCCTGACGTGGGATTCGATCCCAGGTCTCCAGGATCGTGCCCTGGGCCAAAGGCAGGCGCCAAACCGCTGCGCCACCCAGGGATCCCAAACGTGCCATTTTTAATAGCAGAGTTGTTCAGTTTCTGCCTCTACATTGTTGTCACACTCAGTATATCTTCATGAGGATGGATCATCTCTTATTACAGAGTCCATCTGCCTTTCTTTGCAAAATACAGTTTAAAGATGTTCATGGTATTTTCAGTGGGCACAGGTGGAAATACTTTTAGAGTAAACAAAATCACTTAGGCTCCATGATCTAGGAAATGGAGTGGGTCCTCTTCTTTCCCAGTAGTATTGGAGAGCTCCCACAGAATTAACCCTAATTCCTGATGGTGGCTTTCTTTGGAGAAAGTGCCCTTTGATTATACCACCTACCTCTTAGGAAAGAAAGTTTTTTTTTTTTTTAATCACATGAATTTCCTGGAGATCCTGTGATTTGATCTCTCCCTAGGAGCTCTCATCTAAGATGATTTAAAAAGGGGGATCCCTGAGTGGCTCAGCAGTTTAGCGTCTGCCTTTGGCCCAGGGCGTGGTCCTGGAGTCCCAGAACTGAGTCCCACATCGGGCTCCCTTCATGGGGCCTGCTTCTCCCTCCGCCTATGTCTCTGCCTCTCTCTCTCCCTGTGTCTCTCATGAATAAATGGATAAAATCTTTTTTTTAAAAAATGGCACATTTGAAAAGTTTTACTCAGTAACTTTTATAATGTACACACTATGTACCATGTATGAAGACATTTCTAGGTGTGGGGAAATTTCATGCTGCAACCTGAAATAATTTTGGGGACCATTTAAGGGCTGTCTGAAATGTGACACCTTGGACTTATGAGCTCTGTGTTAAGTTCACAGGCAGCACAGCAGCTGTATTTCTTTTCTATATCTTATTATAGTACTAATCACATAGTGGAATTGAATATTACTTAATGGCCAAATGAATGCACGCATAAAACTTCACATAATTACATAGCTTTTGGTAGACATGTTAGCAGCTAGATGAAGAATGAAATCCAGGTTCACAGGCATTCAATAAATGAAATTTAGTACTCTGGACACAAAAATGTGATCATCACTTATATGCAAGTATGTAAAATTACTTAAGTGAAAAAAAGTAAAAAGAGAGATTATGAGTATCTATGCCAAACACAATTACCCAGAATTCCACTCTTAGTAAAACTCAATATTAAAGTTATCATTTCAAGCCTTTCATGTGACCTCATCTACAATTATTTACAATAACTTGTATTTAACTGGAATGACCAAAGGGGCACCTGGGTGGTTCAGCTAAGTGTCTGCCTTTGGCTCAAGTCATGATCTCAGGGTCTTGGGATCAAGCTCCACACTGGGCTCCCTGCTCAGCAGAGAGTCAGCTTCTCCCTCTGCTCCTCCTCTTGCTTGTGTGTGCTCTCTCTAATAAATAAATAAAATCTTAAAAAAAAAACCAAAACACCTGGAATGACTAGGGATGGGTACTTTCTAAATACTCTTGTTACATGAGAATTAATTTAATTTTTTTCAAGATTTTATTCTAGAGAAAGAGTACACAAGTATGCACGGTTGGGGAAAGGGGCAGAAGGAGAGACTCAAGCAGACTCCCCAGTGAGCCTGGAGCCCAATGCAGGGCCTGTGACAATGAAGTCATGACCTAAGCCAAAACCAAGAGCTAGACTCTTAATCTACTGAGCCACCCAGGTGCTTCATGTAAGTATTAATTTTAAAGCAACAATATTCCATAATAGTTAATTATTGACAATTCCACTAAAGTATATCAATACACAGTGGACCTTTGAACAACACAGAGATAGAGGCATCCCATCACATAGTTGAAAAACTGCATATAACTCTTTTTTTTTAAAGATTTTATTTATTTATTATTCATGAGAGACACAGGGAGAGAGACAGAGACATAGGCAAAGGGAAAAGAAGCAGGCTCCATGCAGGAAGCCCAATATGGGACTCGATCCTGGGACGCTGAGAGCTGAAGGCAGACGCCCAACCACTAAGCCACCCAGGCGTCCCATGCATATAACTTTTGACTCCCCAAAAGCTTATTAGTAATAGTCTTTTGTTGACTGAAGTCTTAGCAATAACAGATTTTTTTAAAGATTTTATTTACTTATTTATTTGAGAGAGAGAGAGCACACAAGCAGGGGGAGGGGGAGGAGTAGAGGGAGAGGGAGAAGCAGACTCCTCTTGAGCAGGGAGCTCAATGTGGGGCTCAATCCCAGGACCCTAAGCCACACAGGCACCTCCATAAACAGTAGATTAACACACATTTTGAATGTCATATGTATTATATACTGTATTTTTATTATAAAGTAAGCTTGAGAAAAGAAAATGTTAAGAAAATCATAAAATACATTTCCAGTATATAAGTGGGCCCACACAATTCTAACCCATGTTGTTCAAGAGTCTACTGTACTGTTTCATTCAGTAAGAATACAGGCATACCCTGGAGATATTACAGGTCTGGGTCCAGACTGCTGTAATAAAGCAAATATCACAATAAAGCAAGTCAAATGAAATTTCTGGTTTCCCAGTGTATATAAAAGTTATGTTTAGACTATCTATTAAGTGTGCGATAGCCTATCTGAGAAAAAATGTATGTACCTCAATTTAAAAATACTCATGGCTACGGCACCTGGGCGGCTCAGTAGGTTAGGCATCTGCCTTTGGCTCAGGTCATGATCCCAGAGTCCAGGTATCCAGCCTCGCATTAGGCTCTCTGCTCAGTGGGGAGTCTGCTTCTCCTTCTCCCACTGCCCTTCCCCCCCTCCTTCTTGTGTTCTCTCTCTCTCTCAATAAAATTTTAAAATATTCAATGGCTAAAAAAATGCTAACCATTATCCGAACTTTCCGCAAGTCATCATCTTTTTGCTGGTGCTTGCCTCAAAGTTGATGGCTGCTGACAGATCAAGATGGTAGCTGCTGAAGGCTGGGATGGTTGTGGCAATTTCTTAAAATAAGACAACAATAAAGTCTGCCACAGTTATTAACTCTTCCTTTCACAATTGCTCTGTAGCATACGATATTGTTTGATAGCACAGTAGAACTTCTTTCAAAATTGGAGTCAATCCTCTCAAACCTTGCCACTGCTTTAACATCTAAATTTCTATAATATTCTAACTCATCGGTTGTCATTTCCACAGTCTTCACCAGTAGTCTCTTTCTTTTTAAAGATTTTATTCATTTATTCATAAAAGAATATAAACAGAGAGAGGCAGAGATAGAGAGAGGGGAGGCCAATGTGGGACTCGATCCCAGGACCCTAGGATCACGACCTGAGCCTAACTAAGGTAGTTGCTCAACCACTAAGCCACCAAGGCATCCTCACCAAGAGCAATTTCTATCTCAAGAAACTTTCTTTGCTTATCTGCAAGAAGCAATTTCATTGATACTTTATCACAAGATTGCAGCAGTTCAATCCCATCTTCAGGTTCCAGTCTAATTCTAGTTCTTCTGCTATTTCCACCATATCTGCAGTCACTTTCTCCACTGAAGTCTTGAACCCCTCAAAGTCACCCATGAAGGTTGGAATTCACTTCTTCCAAAGTCCTGTTAATGCTGGTATTTTGACCACTTCCCATGAATCACAAATATCCTTTTTTTTAGAGAGTACAGAGCAGAGGGTAGGGGTGGGTAGGGACAGAGGGAGAGAATCTTTAACACCTCCATATCCAGTGAGGAACCCAACACAGGGCTTGATCTCACAAATCTGAGATCATGACCTGAGATAAAATTAAGTCAGAGGCTTAACCAACTGAACCACCCTGGCACCCCAGATTATAAATACTCTTAAAGGTATCTAGAATGATGAAACCTTTCCAAAACATTAATTTACTTTACCCAGATCCATCAGAAGAATCTCTATCTATGGTAGCTATATTAGAGCCTTATGAAATGTAATTCTTAAATAATAAACATTGAAATTACTCCTTACCTATGGGCTGCAGAGTACATGTGGTGTTAACAGGCATGAAAACAGCATTCATCTCAGAGCTCTTGACGTGGTGCATTATCAATGATCAGTAATATTTTGAAAGAAATCTTTTCTTCCGAACAGTAGGTCTCACAGTGTACTGAGAATATTCAGTAAGCCATGTGCTATAATCCAGGTTTTTATTCCATTTGTAGAACTCAGGTAGATTTAGCATAATCATTAAGGGCCCTAGGATTTTCAGAACAGTAAATGAGCATTGGCTTCAATTTAAAGTCACCAGCTGCATTAGCCTCTAATAAGAGAGTAAGCTTTCCTTTGAAGCCAAGCACTGACTTCTCCTCTCTAGCTATGAAAGTTCTACATGGCATCTTCTTCCAAAAGAAGGCTGTTTCATCTACACTGAAAATCTGCTGCTTAGCATAGTCATCTTTATTATCTTACCTAGATCTTCTGTTTTTAAAGCAAGATTTTCTGCTTTACCTTGCACTTTCTGGTTAAGCAGATGCCTTCTTTCTTTAAATATCATGAACCATCGCTAGCTTTAAACTTTTCTTCTGCAACTTCCTCACTTCTCCCAGGCTTCACAGAATTGAAAAGAGTCAAAGCCTTGCTCTGGTGTAGGGTTTGGCTTAAGAGAATGAATGTAGTGGCTGGTTTTATCTTCTGTGCAGACCACTAAAACTTTCTTCCTATCAGCAAAAAGGCTATTTAACATTCTTATCATGTCTATGTTCATTGGAGTAGCACTTTTAATTTCTTTCAAGAACTTTTCCTTTGCATTCATAAGTTGGTTGTTTGGCACAAGAGACCTAGCTTTCAGCCTATCTCAGCTTTCACCATGCCTTCCTTTTACTAAGCTTAATCATTTCTAGCTTTATATTTAAAGTGAAAGATGTGTGACTCTTCCTTTCACTTGAATACTTAAAGGCCACTGTAAGGGTTATTAATTGGCCAAATTTCAATATTGCTGCGTTTCAGGGAACATAGAAGCCCAAGAAGGAGGAGAGATAGGGAAATGGCCAGTTGGTGAAAGTAGTCAGAAAACACACATTTATTGATTAAGTTCTCTTAGATAGAAGCAGTTCATAATGCCTCAGAACAATTATAATAGTAACATCAAAGATAACTGATCAGAGAATACCCTAACAAATATAAAGTTTGAGATACTGCAAGAATTACCAGGATGTGACATGAGGACACAAAGTGAGCAAATTCTCTTGGAAAAATGGTTCTGATATTCTTGCTCCACACATGGTTGCCACAAGCACTCAACTGATTAAAAAAAAAAAAAAAAAACAGGGATCCCTGGGTAGCGCAGCGGTTTAGCGCCTGCGTTTGGCCCAGGGCACGATCCTGGAGACCCGGGATCGAATCCCACATCGGGCTCCCAGTGCATGGAGCCTGCTTCTCCCTCTGCCTGTGTCTCTGCCTCTCTCTCTCTCTGTGACTATAATACATAAATAAATAAAAATTAAAAAAAAAACATAATTATCTACAAAGCACAATAAAACAAAGTATGCCTGTATTATAATCTAGATGCTTTGAATATTTAGGTATTTGCTAATGTGTGTTTTTTCTGAAATAGGCAAAATCTGTACAACTCCTGAATATCCCCTGAAAATCTTTGTCTGTTTTTTTCCACTTTCCCAACAATTCCTAGTTTACCTGAATTTTCCTCTCAGTTTGCTGCATACTCACTCAACAAAATTTTTTTGTTACCTCAGCACTTAACCGTTTTAGTTTTCCCTCTCTGTTGCATACTTCCTTCTTTTCCTGCCATTGATTTTCCTCTTTTTTGCATTTTACAGGAATTTTTTTTTTTTGCACACCAATAATAAAGAACTATTGTAAATTCTAGATCTTTTCAGTTGGAGCATCTAACATACAACTAAAACCTTTTGCTCTTAGGGTGCCTGGGTGGTGGAGTCAGACTCTTGGTTTCAGCTCAGGTCTTGATCTGTGTCAAGAGACTGAGTCACGTGTCAGGCACCATACTCAGTGCAGAGTCTGCTTGAGATTTTCTCTCCCTATCCCTCTGACCCCTCTCCACAGCACATGCTCTCTCTAAAATAAATATATCTAAAAACAACAACAAAACAAAACAAAACTTCCACTCTTCTCCATGTCGTCTATTATGATCCTACCATTCAAAACAATACTGTTTACTGGGAGCTTTTAATTAACTTGGGACCCAGTTGGTGATTAACTATACTTTTTGAGGATGCTTGAGTGGCTCGCCAGCTAAGCATCTGACTCTTGATTTCAGCTCAGGTCATAATCTCCAGTTTGTAAGATCAAGCTTTGCATTGGGCTCTGCGCTGGGCATGGAGCTGCTTAAGATTCTCTCTCTCCCTGCCCTCCCTCTGCCTCTCTCTCTCTCTCTTTCCCTCTTAAAACAAACAAACAAACAAACAAAAAAAAAAAAAACCAACTATATTTTTTGTATTAGTTTCCCAACTGAACTCAAAACAATTTCCTGAAGCAATACGTGAAAGTCTCCAATTAATATGATCAACAAAATTTGTGTGTTATTTTCTACTAGGGAAAAGAAATTCATATTTTAAATTTCTTTTTATTTATTTATTTATTTATTTATTTATTTATTTATTTATTTATGATAGTCACAGAGAGAGAGAGAGAGGCAGAGACACAGGCGGAGGGAGAAGCAGGCTCCATGCACCGGGAGCCTGATGTGGGATTTGATCCCGGGTCTCCAGGATCGCGCCCTGGGCCAAAGGCAGGCGCCAAACCGCTGCGCCACCCAGGGATCCCGAGAAATTCATATTTTAGACACATGTCAGGCTAAAGATTTTCACTTCTAAAAAGTTATTATAACTTTTTAAAAAGATTTTATTTGTTTATTCATGAGAGACACAGGGATAGAGGCAGAGACACAGGCACAGGGAGAAGCAGGTTCCCTGTGAGAAGCCCAATATGGGACTTGATCCCAGGACCCCAGGATCATGCCCTGAGCTGAAGGCAGATGCTCAACCACTGAGCCACCCAGGCGTCCCAAGTTATTTTAACTTCTGAGAATAAACATTTCTACAGAATTTGGCAAGCATTCCACACATATGATTTTTCCTGAATTTCATTTAAATCTGCTATGCAAAGTGTATAAAACACACAAATCTGATGGTCATTGTTTTTTTTCCTCTCTTGGTATCCCCTAGGTTATGGCTCGTGTAAGTAATTAAAAGCACTATTATAGAAGAATGTGGTACTAATCTTGATCCTAGCCAAATCTTAATGGAATGGGCAATATGGAGCTACGTAAAGTATAATATATCCAACCAATGCAGGACTTTGCAAATGTAAGAAAGAATGAGGAAGTTCTTCATGTATTGATATGAAAAAATTGCTATTATATAATTGTCAAATAAAATGAAGAAAAACATATAAAATATGCTACCTTTGTTGAAAAAGGAAGTGAAAATAAGAGTATGTATTTGCATAAGGCAATTCTGGAAGGATATACAACAATCTAACAACAGTGTGACATAAGACAGAATGTAGAAAGGAACTTGGTGGGTAAGGAGCAAATAGACTTTCCAACTGTCAGCATGTAATTTCTTACATTTGTTAATTTTTAATCATATGGAATATATTACATACTGAAAAATAATGTAGTCTTAAATCTTCTCTCCTGAAATAAGATTATAAATAGATATTATTAATTTAATGCAAAAAAATGCTTCTAGTTAAAATATGCTGAAAATTTATATGGTAACAAAAAAACAAACAAAAAGGGAATTGAGGACAAAGGGCAGCCATAGTTCCTAAAAGAATTTCTGGGGACTCTCTCAATAGCATATTATATCATAAGCACGTAACATTTGCTTATAATTTATATTCACAATACTCAGGTACTGAGTAACAGGTTCTCTTGTAACATAATTGTCAAGAAAATTCAGATACAATTACAAACAAACAACAATAATTTAAGGCAGAAAGGCCTAACACCAAATAAGTGGTATACTGACTACACCGGTCTGACTGAAGTTAAGAGGCTGGTAAAGGTAACAGTAAGAGAAAAGGATGAATTTTAATAACTAGAGTAATTAGTACAAGTATCAAATAATTGATATTTGTACAATATCTCACTCACATTATCTCATTTGATCACCAAAACAACCATATGAGAAAGGGTGGATTACAGAATGCCATGGGTATTGCGTTATATTCAGCAGCAGCTTCTAAAATGGACTACACCATCCATTAGAGGATAAAGAAGAAACTGGAGGCAAGGAAACTTGTTATGAAAGATCAGGCATAAGTTAATAAGGATGCAGGATAAAGTGAAAGCAGTGAGAACAGAAAGGAAGGAAGAAATTTATCAGAGTATGGTGATAACTGTGGGAGAAGGTAAAAAGTCTGCCAGAGCTTAGACTCAGTTACTAGGAGAATGATATGAAAGTCCAGATGGAGAGGAGCTGTTTTTAGTAACAGAGTCTGGTTTCAGAAATATGTTTGAAGTAACAGTGGCACATCCAGTTTCTAGAGCCTCTATTACACATTCCAATGAGTGTGTTCTATGTCCACCATCACCTAGCCAAGTAAGACATGTTTTTCTGCTGTTCGGCTCAGGGCCTAACAACCTCAAAATGACAACTGATAAGAGAGGAAGGAATAGAAAGTGATGGCTTAATGGGTATGGGGTCTCCTTTGGGGATGTTTTGGAACTAGACTGAAGTGATGGCTGTACAAAACTGTGTACACACTAAAAGCCATTGATTTGTAGACTTTAACATGGTTAATTTACGTTATGTGAATTTCATTTCAATTGAAAAAAAAAAAGGCAGCTAAAATAAGAACAAAATGCTTTTCATCATGTTGTTAAAAGTCTATGCCCAGAATGTCCTGTGCTTTCTTGCCAATTCATTCTACCTATGCCTCTCTACCTTCCACACCGTTCCAGTGTGCCTCTGGCATGTCTTTAGTAATAATCTGGATATTTTAACTCAAAGCTTTTTTCTGATTGTATCCCCTTACTTTAACATAAAGTTGATTCCCCTCCAAGTACAATACTTACTTGCAGCCCATCCAATGGTGTGTGTGTGTGTGGGTGTGTGTGTGTGTGTGTGTGTGTGTGTTTCCCCACCTCAGAGCCTGGAGGAAAAAATGGGTTTCCTTGGTCCCAGCATAACTTCCAAAAATGACTCTTTTATCATCACACTAAATAACAAAAATCCACTTCTTTGATACACAGATCCTCTCACCTTTCAGCTCTATTACTATTTCTCCCCTCATCCCTGCTGTCATTTCCTAACTTTTTGGTCATTCTCTCCTCGTTGGGTAAGTCTTTGGAATCCAGTTTACAGCCTCCTTTCCCTAAGCCTTGTCATCATCCTAGGTACTTTCAGTTCCAAGAGAACTGCTTTCCCAACAGTACACCTTTGGGTCATATCCAGTGATACTCTCCTTCATGCCACTTTAACCATCCATTGCCAAGGTAAATTTCTGGACCCTGATCATCACTCAAAATGGTATTCCAACAAAATTAATAGCTCAGATATCCTATTACTATCTACTTTCTCCATGCATGACTGCACCTGAGCAACCAAGCAGTTACTAGGGAGGATCTCCAAAGGGTGAGTTGATTCCGTTATTAACTCATCACTACTGATCTCAAAGGAGACCTCCATGCAAGGGAACAATCCTACATTTCTCTGCTTAATGTATTCTTCCACATGCCATCACAGCTATTGCAAATCTCCATTTTTTGATCCTCTGATTGACAGTCATCTCTCTTGTGAATGATGACCTTTCTCCAACTCTAGAGAAAATAACCAGTAGGCAAGAACTGACATCTTTCCAGCATGAACACAAAAAACATACCTACAACTGTATCCATCCTATTCTCTCTTCCTAAAACTCTTAACAATAGTAAAATATCCTTTTTCTTATCTCAAGCTCGCCCTACACTCTCTGTCTCATTCCCTTCACTCATTCTTTTAACATTCAATAAATATTTAGTGAAGGCCTACTAAAATGCCAGGCACTGATCTCCACATGGGAGACACAATGAAGACAAAACTTCTTGCCTTCCTGGAGCCTACCTATTGGGACTTGGGGGAGGATATAAATGATAAACAATAAACATAGGCATTGTGTGACATATGTTGTATCATATGACATGACAAATGACATGTTCGAAAATAAGTTCTGTAGGGGAGGAAAAAAGCACAGAAAAACCAAGAGTGTATGGGGTAGGGGACAGCACTGTTTCACTGTAAAATGGGTAGTCAGAGGGGGACCTCACAAATTTATCTCTCCATAAATCTCTCCATATCTCTTTGTACTCTGAGCTCTAGACATAAATATCTAGTTCATGAAACTCAAACAAGTCCATAGGGAATGCAGGAATGTTTCCCACTCCCTGATCTCCATATCCTAAACAAATAATCCAAAACCACTGTCTTATTTCAGTAAATGGTAACAACCTCCAAGAAGACTGTAAAAGCCAGACCTTAAAGTTATACTTGATATCTTACACTCTTTCATTTGCCCATTCAAAGTCTTGCCAATTTAATTTACCAAATACTTCTGGACTCTGTCACTTACCTCCATCAACTGCCAAGATCATGACTACTACCATCCAAGAGCAAGCTACCATCACTTTGATTAGTCCTGCTTCCTCATTTCCCCTCCCACAATCATTCTTTACAGAGCAACCAGAGTAACATTTTTCAAAACATTAAAACACGTATTCTTGCTTAAAAGACTTACTCTTAGGATAAAGACCAATTTTTTAAGACATATAAAAAGCATTGGATAATCTGACCCCATGCTATTCTCCTTACTTTATTTTGTATCATATCTTTCACATCTTTCACCTCTATAATCATACTGGTTGATCCTGATTCTTGTCAAACTCCAAGTTACCACAGAGTTTCTGTTTCAAATGATTTTCTCTCCTCCCACAGATCAGTTAACTTCCACTCATCCTTCAGATCTCAGGACAAGAAAGTCTTTACTGACTTCCTAGACTAGGTCCAACTAGCATGCATAGCACCATGTAAGTCTTCTTTATGGTAGTTGTTTATGGTAGTAGTAGTTCTTAATAGTTGTTTCAGTGGCAATTTCATATTTTTATATGGATTATCTGATTAAAGACTGTCTCTGTCTCATAAAAATTGCTACTGAAATAATTAAAACAAATTACTGAACTCATACTATTAAAGCCTTATCTTAGAAAGTCTAGTCTAGTAAATTAAGAATTAAATTGAATGCTTCTTATACTAGATCAGGAATAAGTAAGGAGGTTGCTAGAAGCACTGTAATTTTTTTTAATTTTTAAATTTAATTTCAATTTAAGCAACATATACTGTATTATTATCTTCAGAGCTAGAATTCAGTGATTCATCAGTTGCATACAACACCCAATGCTCATTACTTCAAGTGCCCTCCTTGATGTCCATCACCCAATTATCCCATTTCCCACCCACCACCCCTCCAGCAATCCTCAGTTTGTTTCCTAGAATTCTCTTACGATTTGCCTGTTTTTGTCTTATTTTTTCCTTCCCTTCCCCTATGTTCTTTTTTTTTCTTAAATTCCACATATGAGTGAAATTACATGGTATTTGTCTTTCTCTGACAAACTAATTTCACTTAGCTTAATATCCTCTGGTTCCATGCACATCATTGCAAATGGTAAGATTTTGTTCTTTTTGATGGCTGAGTAATATTCCATTATATTACTTTGTGTGTGTGTGTGTGTTTCTATGCATGTGTGTGTTCTTTATCCACTCATCTGTGGATGGACATCTTAGCTCTTTCCATATTTTGGCTATTGTGAACACTGCTGCTATAAACATTGAGGCCCACGTGCCCCTTCTAATCACTATGTTTGTATCCTTTAGGATAAATACCTAGTAGTCCAACTGCTGGGTCATAGGGTAGCTCTATTTTTAACTTTTTGAGGAACCTCCAAACTGTTTTCCAGAGTGGCTGCATCAGTTTGCATTCCCACCAACAGTGTCAGAGTACAGTGTTAGAGGGTTCCCCTTTCTTTATATCCTCATCCATATCTGCTATTTCCTGAGTTGTTAATTTTAGCCATTCTGACTGGTGTGAGGTAATAGTATCTCACTGTGGTTTTAATTTGTATTTCTCCAATGAAAGCACTGTCATTTTATGACAGAGGCATTTTCTCAAAATCAAAGGTAAAAACTCAAAACATTATAAATTTAATATATTTAATCCATCAATCTTTTTAAAAAATAATTATTATAAAAGAAAGAGGAAGCAGGAGCATACACGCATGCATGTGTAAGGGTGCAAATGCAGGGCAGGGGTAAAAGAAGAGGTAGAGAATCTCTCAAGCAGACTCCCCACTGAGTGTGAAGCCTAACATGGGGCTCTATCCCACAACCCTGAGATCAGGACCTAAGCCAAAATCAAGAATTGGATGCTTAACCAACTGAGCCACCCAGGCACCCCTAATCTATCAACCTTTTAAAGGAATGTATACACACATAGGGGGTATGGTTGGGTATGTATGTATAATCATCAATAAAGTCACAAAATTCTTTTATATTTAAATACAAATGCTTCAAGGGTTTTACCAAATTTTTTAGAAGGCCAGCAACAAATTCAGATTCGTTTTACTATAATCAAATAAATATCAAAGAATTAAAGCTGGTAAATGTTTGTGCTTCATTTGAGTAAATATTTTTGCCATCTGCACACTAAACTTTAATTGAATCCAACCCTTCACTTATCCTAAGTATTTAAAGGTAGTAGATTCAAGGTCATCAAACACAATAGTTGAAGAGAACAGCCTTTAGTCACAAGTAGCTTATTTTTAGAATTATATTTGTTTTAAAAACATGGACAAATTAACTTTATAAGGATTAAATAAAAATATTTTTTTAAAATAAAAGATGCCTTTCATAAAAAGACCAAAAAAAAAAAAAAAAAAAAAGAAGAAGCAACATCATGAGAAAGAAATAGTACAGATGGATGCCTATAAAATAATGATATATCTTCACAAATGACTTTCAGGGTTATTGATGCTTTTAGTCAAACCTTCATGACTAAGTCAATATTTCTGATTGAGTCAAGGTGCTTTACCTGTAGTATTTTACTTAGAAACACATTTAATTTTCACCTATAGAACTCGATGTGCTTAAAAAAAATCTTTTTTTTTTTCCTATCACCACCAGATAGCTGAAAGCAGGCACCAAGAAATATACTGTTTGCCAATAAAGAAACAAAAGAAAAGATTAAACAGTAACTATATGGCTCTAGTTTAGAAAGAACAAAAGAGGATTAAGGAAAACACTCTGGTGAGGGGGTGGGTAGAGAGGGGCGGGGAGTCTTCTCTGAAAACCAGTTTGATCAGATGTAAATCTTGGCTTAGTCTCTTTTCAAGATATTCCTCAGGGGCTTGACTCTTAATCATTGATTCAAAACACCTGATATACTCTAGTCATCAAATAAGACATAAATGAGCTTGGGTATATTCCACTACAACTATATTTGTGGACAATGAAATTTTTATATGTTACAAAATAATATTTTGTTGATTTTTTTCGTATATTGAAAATTTTAAATCATTCTTAGCTGCTGAGCAAAAACAGGTGATCAGCCAGACTTGGCCTCTGGTAGTTTATGAACCCATGGTCTAGAAGAAAAGTTACTAAAATGACAGATGATCCATTCTGTTACTTATATGTGATCCATGATTTTATTGAACTTCACTTTCTTCAACAATCAGAAAAAGAAAAACCACATACAAAAATTACCTCAAAATGGCCTGAATATATAAATGCAAGTAAAAGTGCTAAAATTCTAAAACTCTTAGAAGAAACCATAGGGGAAATATCTTTATAACATCAGATTTGGCAAGGATTTCTTGGCTAAAAAACACTAAAACCTTGGGCAACAAACAAAAAACAAAACAAAACAGGTAAACTGAACTTCATCAAAATGAAACTTTTGTCCACCAAAGGACACTATCACAGGAATGGAAACACAAGCCAAAGAATGGGAAAATACACTTGCAAATCATGTATCTGACAAAGATTAATATTTGAAATTACAAAGAACTCTTAAAAGTCAATGATAAAAATACCAAACCACCAAATACAAAAATGGACTGAGGACTTGAATAGAAGTTTATCCAAAGAAGATATACAAATGACCAACAGGCACATGAAAAGATGCTCAACATTAGTTATCAGGGAAAAACTATAAGATACCACTTTATACTCACCAAGTGGTAAGTTGGTAAGTTAACTAGTGGTAAGTGAACTAGCAAGTGTGAATGAAGATGTGGAAAAATTGGAGCCCCTGCTGATGGGAATATAAAATGGCACATTGTGGAAACAGTTTGGTGGTTCCTCAAGAAATTAAACATAAAATTACTATGTGGTAGTTCCAGAAATTCCCCTTCTAGGTATAAACCCAGAAGAACTGAAAACAAATGTTCAAACAAAAATTTGTACACAAATTTTCATAGCAGCACTATTCATAAGAGACAAAAGCAGAAACAACCCAAATGCCTATCAATTGATGAATGAACAAAAGGTGGCATACCTATATAACATAATATTATTAGGCCATAAAAAGAATAAGGTACTGATTCCTGTTACATGAATCAGTACCTTAAAAATATTAAATATTTTTTAAAATATTTAAAAATAATATTAAAAATAATATTTTAAAAATTTAAATATTATGCTAAGTAAAATAAGCCATACATAAAACCTACACAGTATATGATTCCATTTACATGAAATTCTCAAATAGGCAAATCTCTAGAGATTGAAAGTTGATCAGTCCTTGCGGGGGGGAGAGGGGCTGAGGGGAGAACTGAGACAGACTGACAGACTGTTTAATATAAGGTTTCCTTCTGCAGTTATGAAAAGTTCCGGAATTAAACAGTGGTAATTATAGCACAACATTGTGAATGTACTTCATGTCACTGAACTGTATGCATTAAAGTTGTTCAAACGATCAAATGTTATATGCATTCATCACAATAAAAAAAAAATCTTTAAAAAAAAGAACAAGAACAAGAAGGGGAAAATGCTTACCTATAAGCCTTTACACGTGATTTATTACTCCATGTGTAAAATGAGATTGGGTACATGGCATCACTTTATACTATTCCAGAAAAGTATGATTGCTACCAAAACACATTCTGGATAAAATAGAATTCATAGTAGAATACAGAATGCATTATTATACTATTACTATACTCTATAATAGATAGTAGTATATATTTACAGTAGCTGACGGATTAGTAACATATTGTCACTTTATTTTTAAGATTTTTTTTAAAGATTTATTTATTTATTCATGAGAGGCACAGACTGAGAGAGAGAGAGCAGAGAAACAGGCAGAGGAAGAAGACTCCCCGCAGGGAGCCCGGTGCAGGACTAGATCCTGGATTCTGGGATGATGACCTGAGCCGAAGGCAGGCGCCCAACCATTGAGCCACCCAGGCATCCCTATTTTTAAGATTTTTATTTATTTATTTGAAAGAGAGAGTACAAGAAAAAGCACATGCAAGAGAAGAAGAGGAGGGAGAGAGAGAAGCAGATTCCCCACTGAGCAGGGAGCTCCACTTGGGGCTCAATCCCAGGACCCAGGATCATAATTATCTAAGCTGAAGGCAGATGCTTAATCGACTGAGCCACCCAAGCACCCCCATTGTCACTCTTCTTCAAACACAATTTTATGGGTTCAAAGTCCCCATTATAGAATAATTTAAGAAAACTACAGGATTAATGTAACGCCTAGTGTGTTCTTAACCAGAGATCTGAGAACTGCTTGAAATTATATGAAAATTGTGTGTGTGAACACACATGCACTTGCATCCATGTGTCTATCACTAGAAGTACAGAATTCATAATTTTTTGATTCCAACTACTGATAAGCCACAAAGATTCCATTATACAAGAGAATGACTTGTTTGATTTCTCAAAGCACAGATTTGTCTTTGCAAAGATAAAGTGCTTTAAAAAAAAGTAGAATTTAGAAATAAAAGCCTACCAAAGTAATGATTTATTATTTCAAGGTTAAGCTTAGGTCCAGCCTCTTCTCTGAAGTTTTTCCTAAAGACTTTAGTTCATAATTATTTCTCTTTTCTATTACTCCTCTTTTAAGTATTATCTTTGTGATAGTTTCTTATGTAATTCTCATTTGCTAATTTAGTATAATTCAACACTTTGGTATGTGCTGACTGGATCACTAACACTTTTGTGGAGATCTTCTCAACCTCCATAAAATGGTAAGGTACCCAATGATAAGAGGTTTGTTTTTTTGTTATTTAGTAATCCAAGAATATAAAAGATAATTATTTTTACATGCTCTATATATTTCTTTTCAAATTAACCACAAGCATGTTTTGTTTATTATGGTTCATGTTCTGTATTTCAAATGACATATGTATCTTGGAGTAATTTTGCAGTTTTAACATTAAGTAAAATCAAATACCTTCAGTTATCAAAGTCATTACTAAAGTAACTCCTAACAATGTTGTCTTATTTGGTCAATCATATTTACTAATGTTTCACCGCACTATCAGTATTGTCCGTGAATGCTTACTTTTCCTGTAGGGAAAGAAACTAAAATCTTTCCAGAACCTTTACGGGCTTCCTTTATACCACACTACTCATTGTGTGAGCAAACTAAGAATGAAAGGTCATTAGCCATCATTTTGACATCAAATGATGACAAGGGAACTATGGCAATATGTTTGGCTTAAATGCAATCTAAATGTTGATGAAATGTTCATTTTAAAAGCTTTCTTTTTTGATCATCACAATGTTACAGGCATTCAGAAGCAGTTAGTTGTTACAAATTATACTAGAATCCATACAGTTTTCTTCTCTGTTTAGTTTACTTACAATTACTTCAATATAGGAACTCAAAATAGGAAGTAAAATAAATCTCCACTGAAGTTAGCAATTTCATCTATCCTAGGTTTTCCACTATTATTATTTCATCCCTTCATTATTTTACAGAACTTCTAGTCTCTTGAAAGATAGATGAAACCTTTTCTGAGACTCTCCTCTCAAAAATCAAACCAGAATTAAGCACTTTCCTTCCCTTTGCTTCTATACTACCTTGGGCATATTTCTACTATGGCAATAATCACACTGCTTCCTTCATTTATATTCCTATCTCCCCCATTAGACAGTAAATCTGATAAGGTTAGAATACTATTTCATTCATATTATTTTATTCTAAAACCTAAGCACAATCTCTAGTATATTATGTGATCAATAGGTATTTGTTCATTAATTTTTTAGAGGAAATATTTGGGTATGAGGGATACATGTTCATACAGAATCATTAAATAAGATTAAACTCCTAATATGATCCAACCACATAATACCTTAATAATAATAATAACACCTGTGTCTTTTCTACTATGTCAGCACAAAACAGTCATGGGATAAATTTCAACCAGTACCAAAATAACTTTGTCCCTTACATATATTTCAAGTACAAAAAATATGTATGATATACTTAAACTATCCTCCCTCTTCAGAAAAGAGAGGCTAAATTAAAAATTCATTGGAGTCAAGATCACCTAATATTTAGGACCAAGTGGCTATCAATCTTTGTTTATAACATCACCATGTCACTTAAAAGGTGGTGCATGGCACATGATGCATTTATAATAATATCAAATTATTTCCAGTACTTTTATTTTGTATCAAGCTTTTTTTGTTTTGCTTGGAAGGAAATTCCTGATATGATATGAAAACAAGAAAAAGAAATACTATTCTACAGAAAATAATTATAGCAGATATTGCTAACTGCTTGTTAAAAATCTTTTTTTATTCTCTACTAACAAAACTCTGATTTTGTTTATGGTAGCAATAGGAGTCACCACTCTTAAGAGTAGAAGTGTCCTGGGGTACCTGGGTGTCTCAGTTGATTAAGCATCTGACTCTTGGTTTTGGCTGAAGATCTCAAGGTTGCAGGATCAAGCCCGAAGTCAGGCTCTGAGCTCAGTATTCCATCTGCTTGAGATTCTTTTCCTCTTCCTTCCCTCATCCCCAGGCTCTGCCATGCTCTTGCTCATGTGTGCACACACATTCTCTTTCTAATAAATAAATAAATAAATAAATAAATAAATAAATAAATAAATAAATAATTGATCGATCGATCTTGGGGGAAAAAAGAAGAGTAGAGGTGTCCATATAACACAGTTCTGGCCTATGAAATTAAAATAGAAAGAATCTGTTAGGTCAGAATTGGAGAAAAAAAAACTCCAAATGTAACTAGTTCAGTTAACACAAGAAAAAGCTCATTTGCAGCTAAGAGAGACTTCATAAGCTTTATTCTAATTTTTTCAAATTAATAAAATCACTTATTTTCTGGCAAAACACAGGTATTAGTTGACATACTAATTAACTAGTTGACCATACAGAGCCCTAAGTATACAACAGGTACTAAATCTATGTGCTTCACATCAAGCAGCTCATTCAATCTAACCCTATGGGACAGGTGACAATATTAACTTGTTTAAAATCACACAGCTTAGAAAGAGCACATCCAGAATTCAAACCCAGGTAACATAACTCCAGAGTCTATGCTGTCAACCACTACGGTCTAATTATGTTCCAAACATGGCAATACACATATGTATATATGTACAGGTATGCATGAACATGTGTGAGTATAAATAAACATGTTTGGATATCACAGAAGTTATTGTTGAATTTGAACTTAACACAAAAAATTCTCATAATAATACAACTGATAGAGTATTCACATTTTAAACAAATATTGTCTAGTGTCTTAATTTATGAGTACAGTTTATTGGTTTGGTGTGACCAAGTCTGTCATATTCACAACTACATCCTAGCCCCACTGCAGTATCTTGTTCATAGTAGGAATTTAACAGAAATTTGGTGAACTGAATAAACAATATATAAGAGGGTAACATATACAGATTTGAAACTAGAGTTGTTGTCAAGTTTACCCGGCTAATGTTAAGTCTTGGAAGAAATATTTTTAAAATGCTATATTTGTCACAATAAACATAATTGTTTATTCATAAGCCAATTTTGTATGCAATACATCTCTGAGCCTAGCTTTTAAAAAAACACTCTGGTTGTTCTTTATAATATTTAACATTTGAAAGATCTTTTGACTAAGGCTTTTTTTTTTAAATTAAGGTAATGGTAACTCACCTAAACAATATCCATATGTACAGTTACCTTCGAACTTTAAAAAGGATAAACAAAGACTAAATTTTTCTAGCAAAGATCCGTGAGTACTGATTTTATACAAAAATTTTTAAAAAGGAAGTTTTTTAGCTTTACTTGTTTTCCCTTAGGGTATTTTCAACAAGAGTTGGTAATATAACAATTCAAATTATTTACCCTTCAAGGATATGTTCTTGGCTGAAAGAAAGTTGAACGGTGTATTTTTTGACATCCAGAATCATAAACAGGTCATTCAGGTTGTGGATATCCTATATCTTTCTTTTGCATTTTCTGCTACCAGAGTTAATCCTTCACTGCACAAGGAAAGTTGGCTATGACAGGAACACTAAGCAACAAATATTCTATTCTGTCACTTTCCTCTTGGTACTTTGGCCAAGTAAAAAAACTTCCATGTTTTTCAATTCTCTAATTTTCAATTTAGACTTGACAGTATGAAGAGATGCTATAAAAACTGCTACAATATTTGGATAATGTCTTCAGAAGAGGCTCCTGCTGTTTAAAACTGGATTATGATTTTAGTAGTCTTCACTGAATTCACATGCTTAAATTACTTTGCTAACACCAACAGGAAACCTTTTTAAATTATTTGTTTAGTCATGTGATAACTATGTTTGTCCTTTTCTTAAGTTTTTATTTAAATTCCAATTACTTAACGTAGAGTGTAATACTAGCTTCAGGTGTATAATACAGTGACTCAACACTTGCATACAATACCTAGAGCTCATCAAAAGTACACTCTAATCCTCATCACGATTTTCACCCATATCCCCACTAACCCCTCTGGTAACCATCAGCTTGCTTAATAGTAAAGAGAAAATGACTATTTTTTGAATGACCTCAATTCTTCTAGTTTTAGACACTTACACTAAGTGAAAGGCTGAAAGCATTTAAGCTTGGTATGCTAGTGGTAAAATGATATTTATACACTAAAATGAAGCTCAAACATTTCATCAGTTATGGTTTTTTGATAATCAAAGATAAGACATCACTCAAGACCCTACAGAGATTTTTTTTTTCCTACAGAGATTTAAAAGAATAAGAAAACAAACCTATGTCCATAAATTCAGCAACTAAGATGAAATGGACCAACTCCTTGACATATATAAATTACCAAAAGAAATAAATTGAATAGTCCAACAGCTCTTAAAGTTGAGTTCCATTTTAAAAATCCCCAACAAAGAAAACTCTAGGCTGGGATGGTTTGGCTGACTACAGATGACCAACTTGAGGAAATGGAAGAGGCAGCATTCAGATAAAGCAGTAACTTTAAAATTGCACTGCCTACTAAAGTACCCACCAGCCATATGTGGTTACTGAGCCCTTGTAAGGTGGTTAATCCCAACCGAGATGTGTTATAAGTGTAGAACATATAATAATTTTGAAGACATGGCATGAAAAAGGATGTAAAACATCTCATTAATAATTTTTATGCTGATTACATGCTGAAATGGCAATATTTTGGTGTTCTGTAGAAATTTTCTTTGTAATTCTTTCATTCCATTTGCATATGTTTATACTACACTCATTTTTTACTAAAGCGCTTTTATAAAGCACTTCATTTCCATTATAGGTATTTGAAGCCAACACTGTTTTCAAATAAAGTGGAATAAATTCTAAGCAAATAAATAGGTTCTCACCGAAATAAGAAGAGAGGAAAAAAAAAATTCTCACTTAAATGAAAACATTCATTTATTAGTTCAAAATGAGTAGCCCGTGCTTATGAAAAGGATATCAAAGAGGTTTCATTGCCACATCATCTGTTATGGCTGCCGCTAGTGCTATGGTTCAAAGGATGCTAGGCTGAAGTTGATACGGATGTTTATCAGGATAAAGAAGTAGAGTGAAGGCATATTTCATATATTTGCCTCCCTTGCACAATAGTGACTCTCTGGGGTTAAAGTGGGAAAAGATTATTCTAATAGGATTAAATTTCATAAACTTTTAATTGATAAGTTAAATTTCCTATTGACCATACTTTAATACGTAGGTGGTATATTTGATCTTACAATTTCTTCTTAAGTTCCTAAACACAGATTTTATTATGTAAGTTGCAATAATTTTCTAATATCCATTTTGATAATTCAGGCTTATAATTTAGGGAAAGTAGAAGTGGGAAGAAGTGGGAAGAAGTGGGAAGTAGAAGATACTTAAATAGCAGATGAGATAACAGAGGCAGGAAGAGGACTGTCCAAATAAGAAACTAAAATTCAGTATAGCTGGAATACCAATTACAAGAAGAAAAGTAGATATAAAGAATTCCACAGATAAGTAGGTGCAGGTATCCTATGGAGCCTTATAAGGCACGTTAAATAGTTCGGACTTTATCCTAAGGGCAAAGGATTACCATTAAAAGATTAAGGAGCAACATTATTCACCTAGCTAGCCTATGGGAAAGAGGGCAAGACCAGTACCAGGGAGTATTATTATAAATTCTACAGTAACCATTTCAGGCCACCGTGGACTGTGGCTTGGGCTATAAGAGTAAGAGACAGAATTCATGAATTTGCAAAGTTATATTTCACTAAAATGGAATTCTAGAAGATGTGGTATGAAGGAGACAGAAAAGCCAGAGGTACTCTCCAGGATTAAACAGATGTTTGATTAGTGGTGTCATTTCATTTTTCTTTTTTAAGATTTTGTTTATTTATTCATGAGAGACACAAAGACAGGGGCAGAGACATAGGCAGAGGGAGAAGCAAGCTCCCTGAGGGGAGCATGATACCGGACTCAATCCCAGGACCCTGGGATCATAACCTAAACCAAAAGCAGATTCACTGAACCACTCAGGTGCCCCAGTGGTGTCATTTCAAACAATACTAGAAGAAGAGAAAACCTGAGTGTGGCCTCTAGAAATGGTGATCTGGGGTTGGCTTTGAGACACACAAGAAGAGATGGCTAGCTGGATACAGACTTCTCTGTGAAGTTCAACAGAGAAGTCTGGACTAGGAAATGGTAACAGGCTATGGGAATAGATGAGCTTGCCTATGAAGTGTGCAATGATAACAGGGCCTGGAGCAGACCCTTGAGGAACTTGAAAAATTTGGAGGGCAAGAAGCAGCCTCCAAGAGACTAAGAAGAAAAGCCAAAAGATGGGGGTATCAAAGAAGTCAAGAAAGTAAATGTTTCAAAAAAGAGGCATGACTGTTGACAAAATGTTGAGATATCAAACTAGAAGACTGAAATTTGTCCATGGATTTTAGTTATACTGTAGAAGACAGTTTTGGAGATTAGTGAGAATAGTGAATTGGGGAGTCTATGAAAGGTCAGGAAATGGAAGTGAGGGCAGTCAATACCATCTACAGAGAAGAGAAAAAAAAGAGAGAGATGACAGAATCTGGATAGGAAAATGAGGTTGAGAAAGCTTTTGCTTTCTTTTTAAGATAGAAAATACTTGAGCATTTTTAAACACCAATAAGAGATAGGATTTGTCTCATAGCAAGCTTGAAAATGCCAAATACTAATTTTCCAATTTCCTTTAGAAATAGAGCATACGCAGATGTATTTAACTTAGTCTGTGAATTGGGAATTTGTGTCACAAACAACCAGAAAGAATCTTCTTAAGTAGAAAGATCATTGCAGCAAGATTATGTTTCAGGGCAGCAACAAAAGTTAAGCAGCAGCATCACTGGTCTAATGCCAGCAGCACGGGTCCTGGCTGGGTTTTCCTGCTAGGGGACAGCCCCCAACAGTTATTCCCATTGTACAAGCCTGGTTCCCTGGTCTTCCCAGAAATGCTGAGAGCTTCCGAACATCCATTTAATAAATTTACTTTTAGCTTAAATAGCTGTAGTCAGTTTTCGTTGCTCCAACTACGAAACCTGACTGCTTGAGGAATTACAACAAAAGTTGATCTGTCAATGATAGGGTGGTAAAACAGCTCCCCAACATACAAATGAGAATATCTGGTTTGAAATACTGTTATTTATACATCATTCAGCAAGCAAACTCGAGGATTATGTAAATCCTTTCTGAAATAGAGCCGAAAACAGAGTAAGGTATGCAGCCACAAGTTTCCCATTTTATTAGTCCTTATGGTTATTTTTTTAAAAGATTTTACTTATTTATTCATGAGAGACACAGAAAGAGAGAGAGGCAGAGACATAGGCAGAGAGAGAAGCAGTCTCCCTGCAGGGATCCTGATGCAGGACTCAATCCCAGGACCCCGGGATCACAACCTGTCAACCAAAGGTAGACACTCAACCACTGTGCAACTCAGGTGCCACACTTATGGTTCTTTAAAATAAGGAACAAAGGGGTGCCTGGGCGGCTCAGCAGTTGAGCCTCTGCCTCTGGCTCAGGGTGTGATCCTGGAGTCCTGGGATCGAGTCCCACATCAGGCTTCCTGCATGGAGCCCACTTTTCCCTCTGCATCTCTCATGAATAAATAAATAAAATCTTAAAAAATAAAATAAAAATAAAATAAAATAAGGAACAATATTACCAAGATTCAGAAGATTTCTACTTCAAAATATATCAGTAAAAGAAAGAAAAGAAAAAGCCAAATAATAGTTAAAACATCTGACAATCATATATCTGGTAAAATATAAAGAACTTTTACAATTCAGTAAGACAAACAACCCAATTATAAAATGGGCAAAATACCTGAATGTATATTTCACAAAAGATACATGAATGACCAATAAGCACATGAAAGGACATTCAATATAATTAGTGAAATACAAATTAGTACCAAAATGAGATATTACTTCACTTCCACAAGAATGATTATAATCAAAAAGAAAATAACAAGTGTCGACAAGGATGTGAGGAAATTCAACACTAATATACTGCTGGTGAAAATGTAAAATAATTTTGCAGTTTCAAAAAGTTAAATAGAAGTTTTCCATCCAAGCCAACAATTCCACTCCTGGGTATCTATCCAAGAAACATGAAAATATGCTCATACAAAAAGTTGCATGCAAATGTTCACATAACATTATTCATAATATCTCCCAGTTCAGGAACAACCCAAATATCCATCAGCTGGTGAAAGAACAAAATGTGTTATTTCCATACAATGGAATATTATTCAGCAATAAAAAGGCATGAAATACCAATATATGCTACAACATGTATAAGACTCAAAAATATTATGCTAAGTCAAGAAGATCAAACACAAAAGACATATATTATATGATTTCATTACACGGAATGTCCAGGAAAGGCAAATTTATTGTCACAGAAAAGGAGATTAGTGCTTCTAAATTACATCTCATTAAAATTGTGTTTTTCCTCTAAGTTTCCATGTCTCATTTTTTGGTCACAGGACACCATTCAGCACTTTAGCAGTTCAGGCACCTGTATAATGTTTGCAGGAACAGTATTTGCTGCAAAAAGAGAGCTTTGTAGCCTACTTATTTGTGACATTTGTATATTCTAAAACAGTGCTTCTCAAAGTGAAGTTTTAGAAAACCAATGCCTATTTATGGGCACTGATACTATATGAAACTGGTCCATTACTAGGAAATCACAGAAGTTAAGAATATGTATTTAGAAACTCTAATAACAATTTGACAAAGTAGTATTACTGCATCTACTGAATCTGATAATAAAATATTGGATACTTGTATATTACATTTCTTTAGTTATTTTTCCATTTCATTTTTCTAGCCATTCATTTTTATTATAGTTTACATAAGAATCAGTCAGCCAGTGATTAGAAACATAAAACATAATGCGTTGCCACAGATACTGTGAAGAACTATTTACAGGGCTTTCTCATTATCCTACAACTGGCTATTGTACCTATCAGAGGAGGTCAAACTAACTTTTCTTTAAAAACATGTCTTCAAATGCTCCAAATACTCTGGAAGTATATTTATTAACATCAAATTTTAAGGCCTTCTACATAACCAGATTTTAATAGATGGTCATCTATTTTTTTTTGTTTTATGAATAGAGTTTCAAGTTTATAATAAAAGATAAAAGTTCAAAGTGTGTATACCTAATTAACGTCAATTCTCTTCCTTTTCCCTCAACAAAAAAAGTCTGAATCTGAAGGAAAAACTCTAGTCTTTAAATTCAGATAAATTATGGTCCTAGGGAAGTCCTCTAAGTCAAAACAAGGCAAGTTGATTATATTTTCATTTTAAAATTAAAAAAACAAGCCAAATCAAACATGTTCCTATGTTCATATGGAAATTAATACAAAAAATGATATAAACCATTATTTAGACATTATACAACATGATGTTGCAAATTCTATCAATTAATTAAATCAGGCAATACAATGACCAAGCATATATATGTTACTTAAGAGATCTCTAGGAGAGGGACGACATCATAATGTAAATGGCTAGAGACTCAAAACAAAAATAGAAAAGAAGCTGCCTAAGATCCCAGAGAGTTGCTGAGCAGCCCATAGACCTCCTATGATACACAGGTGCAGAGGCATATAAGAAATCAATGACTGCACAAATCACTTTTATATCACTTGTATAAGAATATTTAGACAATGTGTATTATTCAATAAATAATGAAATCAAAAGCAATAAACTGAAACACTGTTAAAAGTCTAAATCTATCAAAAACGGAAGTTATTCAAATCCCCTACATATCCATCACATATTTGCAGAAATCTGAGCACACTGAATTAGAAAGTTTCAGTTGCCTCTGGTAACTGGTAGTACAATAGAGAGAATGTGAAATGAGATAAGTAACCTGAGTTCTATCTTGGCAATAAAACAAGAACATCTTTCTCCCTTCATTTCCTTATTGGACACAAGTGAAAAACTAGATTATTTTGGTTCCTCCCTTTTAAGAATTCTACATTACAGCTTGTTGATACAAGTAACAACAATGAAAAACATGGTTACCATACACATTCAATAAATGGCCTGAATATGTTTACCGTGCCTCTTCTAAACTGAACCCTACATATATGGCTCATTTGGAAAATAATCTTTCATTTAAAAGAAATTAATTTTTCCTCCCAAAATTCCCATTATTTTCCAAATAATTCTGATAATATTTAAAATATGTTCGACTTAAATTTATTATCTTGATAAGTCAGGAATCATTAGTTTGATAATTTGTTCAAAACCATCATTTCCAAAAAATTCTTCCCAAGAATCTCTACTTACACTATTATGCTTGAAAAGAGAGAGGAAATGGATATGCAGAGTAAAAAAAAAAATGTTTCCATGAGTATTTTTTATTTATGTACTACATTTTATAAATGTCATATAAGACAACTGCATAAATACACAAATAAAATAATTTTCTACACAATATATTTTGTTTTTATGTAAGCTTGAAGGCAAGAAATTATTTTTAAAAATCTCATTAAGAGTTAACCCAGTCATGCTGCCCTAAGTAATCTCTTATTGTTCTCTTCCTATTTCTCTAGATTAAAAAAACATCATCATTAGCAGAAAGTGCAGGGAAAAAAGAGCTAATATTTTTCCTCAACTATAGAAATAGTAATTAACAACTTTAACAATCCTATTTGAATTTAGCTTAATAATCTAGCTCTGAAAAGATTAACCATGTATTCAGGTTCTATTTCCCACTGGATATTGGTTACTAGAGAACTCATTTTAGGATATCTAAAGCGTCACTTTCTAGATTTCTCTGTTTAATCTCTGATGAAATTCTAAAGAATACCATTTTATTAGGCAATAAATCAGCTTGCACAAGTTCATGTAGCCAAAATTATGCATATATTCTGAAAATTCATAAAATCAAAGCTAAAAAAATGTGCTAGTAATACAGAGACTGAAAGTGTTTGAATCAACTACTTAATTAGTGAAAACTGAGATGCTGACTTTAAGTATTTTAAAGCATAAGAAATGTTTTGGTAAAAAGCAGAAGACTGGCTGATGGGGTTTAATATGCAAAGGTCCAGATTAAGGTAATCTAGAAATACACACGACAATCATGGAAGTTAACCTGCTTAAAATAGAGTTGTTAAATAGGAAACAGCCAGCTGGGAAGAGTCTTTGAGACACATAAAAAAATATGATTAAATGTAGTTCATGAAAGGGACTGGAACTCAGCAAAACAATAATACTGATTTTTAGATAGAAAAGGCTCCCTGATAATCCCAAACACCCAAGATCACCAAAATCCTATTGAAGATCATTACTTTCTTTTAAAGGTCACCAATGGCATTGTCTCCGTGCTTTATCCTCCATGATTATCATCACAAATTCTACCAGTGCGGGGTAAGACAAAATTCTACTGTAATATAACATTATTTTATGTTTGTGGGGTTTTTTTTGTTTATGTTCGCTTTATGTGTGTGTATGGTTCTGGCTTGTTCATTTACGTAAGAAATGGTTTTCAGTGAACTTTAAGTTGGTTTTCAGTGAACTTTAACAACAAAAAATTCTTTGGGTCCTTACTGTTCACCTAGAAGCTCTTAGCCAATCTCCACTTAAGCAACTATTCCAATCACCCAGTGCCTTCTAAATTCCCCTTCTAAAACAGATATGGGATGCTAAAAGCTATATCTCATACACTCCTTTCTGTGCCAACCAAGAACAGGTTGGTTTGTTCTCTCACTGTTTATATATGTTTATATCTCTCTCTGTTTATATCTCTCACTGTTATATGCAATTGTGAAATTTAATTATATATTATCTAAACCAACAATATGAGTATGAAGAATTGTTCTTATAAAAATTAAATAGAAAAAATTGATGGAATATTTTGGTATAATAGATAATTTAATTAAAACCTATTATACTTACATATATAAATAGATACAAATAGAAAAATAAATCATTATATATTTATATACATAAGTATATAATATTTAATATTCATTAAAGTTGAATTGGGTGTAGGTGAGTCTACTCCAAAACTTGGGGAAAATAATAGATTGATTTGATTCACAGATTATATAATAAAGCATCTTTAAGGTCTCCTTTCATTTTCAAAAAATCAAAACTTAAAATCATAAATAATACATATGGGTATGGTTTATGCATGAAAATCTAATGTATAGTGCCAATCTATGGATTCATATACCAAGAAAAGGCCTTAACCTCAGATCAAGGTTTCCTGACCTTGGCACTATGGACATTTTGGACTAAAGAATTCTTTGGGGATTGTAAGGGAAGGAGGGGGAGCAATACAGACCTGTGAATTTTAAGATGTTCAGCAGCACATCCCTGGACTTCTTTACTACCCACTAGATGGCAACAGCAGCACCCCCACCCAGCAGTGACAATTAAATTATCCCAAATGAGAACCACTACCCTGTATCAAACAATTGATGAATACATGTATAATTATGTATTTTGATTAAAGTAAAATGTTTAAGTAATAGGTTTTAATGATTTTTACTATAACCAACTTTTTTGATTAACTGATAAGCTACTAATTCAAATTAAATAATTTAAGATGGCGGGCAGCCCGGGTGGCTCAGCAGTTTAGCGCCACCTTCAGCCCAGGGCGTGATCCTGGAGACCCAGGATCCAGTCCCACGTCAGGCTCCCTGCATGGAGCCTGCTTCTCCTTCTGCCTGTGTCTCTGCTCTCTCTCTCTCTCTCTCTCTCTGTGTGTCTCTCGTGAATAAGTAAATAAAATCTTTTAAAAAATTATTTAAGATGGCTTTTCTATACATAACAGAAAGAAAAAAAAATTCTTGAATTTGTAAGGTGCCAAATAAGATAGCTTAACTTTATATATAATATTCTCATCTCTAGCACATCTTTTCTGGGATCAAAACAGAAGTACAAACTTACTGAACAGGTCAAAGCAGGGAGAGAATGCAGAAGCAGTAAAAGAAACAAATTTAAAAAACAATTTCCAGATGGTTGGAAGAGTAGCATAGAGAAAGCTTATTACCTTTAACTACTCAGTCCTATTTACCATAACATTTACTGCAGGCTCATCCAACATCAGTCAAGAGAGGTTCCTATGCATAAACTCCAGAAAGTTCAAATGTCTGCTATTATGGCAAATTATGATTCACTCATTTTTAATATCCAAAAAAAATAAGGTGACTCTTTATGTAATGACACCATCATATATCATTAAATAAATATGTTAGAGTATGATACAATTATTTAGGTAGGCATTTAAAAATATGATCTGTACATGCAAAGAAAAAGATCTAACAGTAAACCAAATCGCGAATAGCAGTTATACCTGGTGTGTTCATTTTTCATAACTGGCATAATGATATTTCCTTCATACATGATCTTTCTAGAACCTCACCACTCCTCCTATGAAGATTCTGTGTTCCCTCCTCTAGAACATAGGCAGGCCAGCAGTACTGCCTCAATAAGCAGAATACAGAATAATCCTGCGTGGTTTCCAAGACCAAGTCATAAAAAATGATATGCCTGATTTTCCTTCTATCTGTGACACCTGCCTTTAGAGCCCTGCAGTACCAAGTAGCAAGTCCAACTATTCTAAAGCCATCATACTGGTACCTCTGGGTTCAGATCTTATTAAATCCAAACTATGAAGTACTTAAACTCTAGGCTTATGTCTTATATAACATGTAACCAAACATCCAACTCTTGATTTCGGCTCAGGTCATGGTCTCAGGGTCATGAGATGGCACCGTGTGTTGGCCCATGCCGAGTGCAGGGCCTCCTTGGGATTCTCTCTCTCCCCCTGCCCCTACCCTCACTCACACTCTCTCTCTCTCTCTAAAAAAATAAAAACTAAATTCAATTAGAAATATATATACACACACACACTTATATATAGATGAATGAGAAGCAATCAACAAACTATGAAAATTAAAGGGGAAGGGAAAAGAATGCAGAGGGGAGTAAGTCAATAGGAGACTCAGGGACGTTTCACTTAAACTAGAATCCAATTCATACACATGAAACAAAAACCAGAATATTTACAAAGTGATATACGTTGCAAGTAAATACAAATTGTATATACTATTAACTGGGTGCATAGGTACAGCTTATATTTGGAGTAAATGACTGGTTCAAGTGTGACAGGGTTCATTGGAAAGTTTTAACTGTCAAGATAAGGATATACAAAGACATTAAGTGGGGAAAGTAGCAAATACCAAGAAATGAAAGCTGAAAACATACAGCAGGAAAAAAAGGTAATTTACTTGAATGTAATTGAGAAAAAGTCTTTAGGAACAAGAAAAACAGGATGCCAGTAAGGGAGGGAAAAAAACTTAAAAAAAAAAAAAAGCAAAGGGATTAAAATTGGAAGACAACACAATTCAAACTAAGGTACAGCAACTTCTTGAATGACTTGATGAAAAGTGTTTGATGAAAATTATTCTAACAGTACTGTGCACCATGGAATAGAGTAGGGAAGAGGCAGAAAGGCCAGTTTTACTGCTGTAATCATCGCAGCAAGAAGTGATGAGGATGGCAACTATAGATGTAAAAAGAGAATGATCTAAGAGATGTGATGGTGAAAGAATCAGCAGAACATTGCAGATGAATTAGATAGAGGAGGAAGGAAAGTAGTATAAAAAGGAAAGTACTAAAAGGGTGTTTTAAAGGTTTAAAATCTGAGAACTCCAAGACTGGAGCTAAATTTTTAAAAAGATGACGGAAGGAAAAAGATCTGGATAGAAAGAATTTTAACCAAAAGGAAATAGGCATTTGCATTAAATGCAATTAAAGCCTACGAAAGGATAACTGAAAAGAAAAATCAACGAACAAAAGTAAGTAAGTTAGAAGATATCATTTGCAACATATGAGAATTTTAATGATTCAAGAGAGTAAATACTTTAGAAACAGAAACACAGGCCAACTAATACTAAAATGATAAGATGTGCCTTAATCTGTGCAACCACTCTTCTAAGCACTTTACAAATATTGCCTCATATACTAACAACAATCCTGTGATATGGGTACTACTATTTATCTCCAATTTACAAATGGAGTTACAGAGGTTTATGCACTTACAGAGTAAGTTGTGGAGGTCAGATTTACACCCACATAGTGTGGCTCCCAAATCCATGTTCTCAACCAGCTCAATATTCTAGGATAAATTAAGACTCTGAGAAGAATGATGACAGATATTTTTAAAAGGTGAGAAATTAATTTGTGAGGGCAAAGGTTCATGAGATGGTTGATATACCAAAGCACATACGTTTTAAAAAAAACCTTGCTTAGTAGATCTAGAAAACTAGAATAAGGGAGAACTTACGGACTAACGGGGAGTAGGAGTAGGGAGAAGGGGAAGGGGAAGGATGGTCTAAAGAGCTGGTACATAAAAATATAAAAATTTAAGAAAATAAATGTAACATATAACCATAAAGACTAAATGGTTTGGGATATAACACTAACCATTAAATATAACATCTAGAAAAACTGCCATTCTTGACCAAAACACATCTCATGGCACAATTTAGTGGCATAAGCAGTTATATAGTATGGATATGAAATATTTATTTTTATTTTTTAAAATATTTTATTTATTTATTCATGAGAGACACAGAGAGAGAGAGGCAGAGACACAGGCAGAGGGAGAAGCAGGCTCTCTGCAGGGAGCCTGATGTGGGACTTGACCCCAGGACCTCAGAATCATGTCCTGGGTCAAAGACAGACGCTCAACCACTGACCCACCCAGGTGTCCCTGGATATGGAAAGGCAGGTACACGTCAGGGAGGAAACATTCCAAGAGTTATATAGGCATTTAAGATTACTAAGTATTCTACCAGAAAACCAAGCACATAAGTTCTCAGTAGATATGTCTATGTCTATCCATTTTCCAAACACTCTGAAGACCACCTTATTACAATTACCCAGCAGGCTTACAAAGGACATATTCTTGGGCCCATCTGAGATTTTAAAGATCTGGGAGTGGAGTTCAGAAAACAAAAATTCTAATACATTTGCCAGGCAATTCTTTTGCACAAAAGTTGAGATGCACTGTGTTCCTGTGTTGCCTAAGTATTTGAACTCTATGACTCCCCAACTGTTTATCTTCTATGGCTTTATAATCTGAAACTGATCTTCCAAGTTTTCATTGCCTATGCTTGACTTATGCTTAATTCTAAAATCTCAGTCTTGGTTTGGTTGACATAATTAAGACTTGGCTTTGGAGTTTTTAGCCCTGAAATCCATATCAACTTCAATTTTGACACAGGGAGAAAAAACTTGTAGTTCGTTTGCCTGATATCATGGATCTTCTGTTAAATATAACATATGGTGTTGATGAGACACTGGGTCAACCCAGAATGTCATTCTTATGTTGCCAGAACTGTACTAAAAAAAAAAAAAAAATGCTCACTACTATAGGCTCACCATATGAAAATTCCTGTTTATTGCCTCTAGAGTAAGGCGGCACAAATATCCTGTCTCTGTCCTAATTTACCACAAAAGCTTGTCAGATATGAAAGACACTTTCTAAGAGTAGAGTTGTCACCATATAGACTGTATCTATGAAAATGTTCCTATTTCTGAAATAGTTCTTTCAAGATGTCTTTTGACCTCAGTGATGGGGCAAATGGTAGCCAAAAGGTTGTGTACTTGATAAGAGGTGGAACCGAAAAATAAGCCTCTTTAGTCAACAAGGGATGCTCCTTGATAGCAATAACTAGGATCCTAAAAGAATAGCTTTAGGATAATTTCATGCTTTAGCAGGTCTGTGATTCAAATTGTTGAGACAGAACAGCCATGTCTCTAGTGTTATCTCTGGTTCTTTCCTTAATCCTGCCTAGTTCTATAGTCCTACTCTGTCATCTTTCTGGTTTGCCTGAGGTAACTAACATAAAAAGCTAACACTAAATTACTCTGGGAGACTTTTGCCATTTCCTACAAATTATTTGATCCTTGAAGAAAAGGATTAAATCCAACTAATCTTTGTATCCCACAGAGTACCTAAACATGCACTGCTATACTTGACATGTTTAACTGAGTGCCCTGTTCAACTCCTACAAGAGAATCCTCCTCATGCAGAGGACCCAAAAAGTATTAGCCTTATATAAAAGGTGACTTTCCCCTGTGTCCTACCCCCAAGGTCATGGAATAGAATTGACATCTAACTCATGGTCATGCATTCAGATTTCTCTCTCAGCACCTGAACTAAAAGAAGCACACTGTCACCACTAACAGAGTAAACAAGCTTTAAAAGGACAAAACAAGGGGACCCTTGGGTGCTCAGCAGTTTAGCACCTGCCTTCAGCCCAGGGCATGGGCCTGGAGTCCCAGGATTGAGTCCCATATCAGGCTCCCTGCATGGAGCCTGCTTCTCCCTCTGCCTGGGTCTCTGCCTCTCTGTATGTGTGTGTGTGTCTCTCATGAAAAAAAAAAAAAAGGACAAAACAGTTCAAGTCAGCACCAGCGGCAAACCAAATCCACCTGCAAGTCAAAGTTACAAAGTAGCAGAAACCATGTAAAACTACAGTAAGGCAAACAGAAGTGGAATGAGAAGTAACAAAGCTTGATAATGCAGACATAAAAAGAGAAGGCAAGACAAGAAACCATATATCCCAGAATGAGAGCCAGAGACTAGCTTCTCAGATTCCTGACAGATCTCCCTTTTGCACAACCCCAAACAGCTGGATCCCTACAACAACCTTCTTTGAAGCCAAAGAACTCTTGATTAAAGCACTATTTTTTTAGAATGTACACCAAGATAAATAAAAAGCTGGCAACAGATAAATCCAAAGAGGAAAAAAAATGCACCAGGAAGAAAGTGAAATTTCAGGTTAGCCAAAGAGTTCTCTAAATATGAATCCGACTTATCAGAAAGTACTACCAATACTTATATTTTTGTCAATGAAAGAAATTAGAATTTAATTGATATTTTCAAAGAAAATTATCAGTGTGCATAAAAAACTATCTCAAACTCAAAGGAGAAAAAGCCCACATGATAGATCTTTTCTGGTATCATATTTCAAAATATTTTGTTAGCCTGTTTAAAGCAGATCTTTGTTGTCCAATGTCTACAATAATCAGTAGTATATTAAATTAATAGCCTTGTCTTTGAAGACAGGCTTCATAACTTACACAGTTGATAAAGTGAAGGCAAAGGCCAGTCCTGTAATCAGCCTTTAACTTGATGGTCCTGTCTTGTACCCAGAGTAACAAGAGTATCTAGAACCCCTTTCTTCCTCTAAAGATTCTTTCTCTAGAAACAATCTTTGAACTGATTTTCTCTAGAGAGAGTCCCCTTACAACAAATCAAAATAAAACTACGGTATGAGCTCACTATCAATTCATCTGACAAATTTGCTTTAACACTGTTAAAGACCAAACTAACATCAGAATAATTGCAATTTTGCTTATCTAATACAGATTCTAACATACTTCTTGTCTGGCAAGAAATATATCACTTAAGCTTTGAATTCATTTAAATCTTACATGCTTTTTTTTTTAAGATTTTATTTATTTATTCATGAGAGACACAAAGAGAGAGAGGCAGAGACCCAGGCAGAGGGAGAAGCAGGCTCCCTGAGGGGAGCCCAATGCAGGATTCGATCCTGGGACCCTGGTATCACACCTTGAGCCGAAGACAGACGGTCAACCACTGAGCCACCAAGGCGTCCCTCTTACATGCTTCTTTACAGAAATTTTCAACATTACTAATTTTTACTAAAAAGTTTAATGGTCATTAATATTATAAATCCTCAATTAAGTAAAGCTTGCCAATTTTTAAATTCTCACAACAAAGTTTAATTACAATTTTCCATAAAAATTTCAAGATGTGCCAAAAGAATTTCTGAACTACTACAAAAGGTTAAAGAGTGAAATTACTGATCCAATAATCGATGTCCTTCTCCTTAGTTATATTTGACAAGACAAAATTTATGACTAAGGGGGCATTATTCAATCTCTGTAACAGCAGAAGAGTTCTTCAATAGTACCTGATTGTGGTGTTGGTTATAGAATTCACACGTGATTAAAATGGCATAGAACTACACAGGCACATACTGTACCAACGTCAATCTCCTGTTTAATACTGTACTGAAGTTACATAAGATGTAACCATTAGGGGAAACTGGGTGAAAGGTATAGGCCCTCTCCACTATTTCTGCAACTTCCTGTGAATCTATAATTTTTTAAATAATTTTTTTAAAGATTTTATTTATTTATTCATGAGAGACACAGAAAGAGGGATGCTTGGATGGCTCAGCGGTTGGGCGCCTGCCTGCAGCTCAGGTCGTGATCCTGGGATCCAGGATCAAGTCCCACATCCGGCTCCCTGAGTGGAGCCTGCTTCTCCCTCTGCCTATGTCTCTGCCTCTATTAGTCCGTGTCTCTCATGAATAAATAAATAAAATCTTTTAAAAAAAGAGAGAGAGAGAGAGAGAGAATGAGAGTCAGAAACATAGGCAGGGGGAGAAGCAGGTGCCCTGCAGGGAGTCTGATATGGGACTCTATCTCAGGACCTCAGAATCACGCCCTGGGCTAAAGGCAGATGCTCAACCACTGCGCCCCCCAGGTGCCCCTATAATTATTTCAAAATTAAAAATAAATAAGCAAACAACTTATTACTTTAATTAATAACAAAAATGCCTTATATATTTTTTAAATTAACCTAAATACCCTGTTTAGTTGACTAGAAAACAGAAACCTAATCATTTATACATACAAACTTAAACTACCAATAACAAAGTTATTTAATTGACATGTTGTCAACTAAGACATTCTGTTTCAGAAAATGGAACTTAAAATCGGAAGTAACCAATAACCTGTACTTATTAAATAATTCCTTATTTTAGGGAAGAGGACCAGGTCAGTTGATACCTGTGTTAATTTGTAATAAAAGCAATTATTTATTTTTTTAAAATGATCATACTTAAAGTAAGAGTACCATTCTGGGGGGAAAAAAGCCTCAAAGATATTTTTATTTAACCTTGGACCTACTACCTTTGGAGGAAAATGACAGTTTATTGAAAAGATGATACAGAATTTCAAATAAATAAGATCATGTCATCTTTTCAGAGAGGTCTTCCTTGGACAACAGAATAGTAGAGCAACTATTCTTGTCCTGAGTGGTTCTAAATAGATACTATGTAAAACTAAACATAGGCTATCTCTGACTCCAGAAAATGGGTTTTCAACCAAATAAAGGTAATATTCAGAATAGCTACTTTCAGGTTCTCCACAATGAATAATTATGTTCCATGAAGGTAAATGCTGGCTAAATTAGTGGTTGCAAACTATAGTAATAATAGAGCCTCCTACAAAAATTACATTCTAAAGTCTGGACTGATACCTCAGCTATCATCCTTCCACTTCTATACCATAGGTTTGGGTAACATTTATCCTTGTCTCAGTTTGGTAAAAACAGGACATTATTTCTCCTCCTTGAGGGAGGAATGAGACACTGATATAAATCACCATATGTGTATCATCTACCACTTTGGAAAACCAACTGAAGCAGTGGAAATAAACTAGCCACCCAACCTCAAGTATAAACATTAGTGTATGTAAATAAAACATATGTCTGTCAAAGAGACTTCCAGATCATATAATGCAACTATTCAACTGTCTCAATAGCAATGTTAAAAAAAAAAAAAATTACCTAAAAAGGAGTGAAAATTTGGATTTGTGGAATAAAAGTGAAAAAAAATATACGAAATCAAATGGGTCTTTCATTAAGTTAAGTGAGATGATAAAAATGTTGGATTACCAAGGGGGAAATCTAAGTTAGAAACATAAAAATGTATTAACAAGGCAAAGAAAATAAATTTTAAATTGCCTGAATTAGGCAATAATCTAACTCACATTGCCTTTTATTTTGAAGAAAAAACCAGAAACCAGGGCAACAGAATATACTATCATTCTTTATACAGCAATATGTTTTAAAGTTCACAATTAGGGATCCCTGGGTGGTGCAGCGGTTTGGCGCCTGCCTTTGGCCCAGGGCGCGATCCTGGAGACCCGGGATCGAATCCCACATCGGGCTCCCGGTGCATGGAGCCTGCTTCTCCCTCTGCCTGTGTCTCTGCCTGTCTCTCTCTCTCTCTCTGTGACTATAATACATAAATAATAAATAAAATAAAAAAAAATAAAAATAAAAATAAAGTTCACAATTAATTCTTTACTTTTGAAGACATTACTAACAACTGCAACCCTTACAGACTAATAATACCCCATCGTCCTTAGCTATGCTAAAAAGTGGCTGTTTGGCCTACCAGTAGTTTGGCATGCATAAGGCACAGGTTCTGGGGTTGATAATGATAAAATATAAGGCAAGAACTAAAACACAAAATACATCATATAACATGATAATAATAAGAAACATTTACGATATTCCTAAAGCATTCTAAGGACTTAACAGTATTCTAAGGGCTCATGATAATAATCCTATGAAGTGAGGACTATTTATCCCCATTCTACAGATGAGGAAGCTGAGAAACATTAAATGACTTGCCCAAAGTCACATAGCTAGTAACTGGCAAAGCCAGGATTTGGACACAGATGGAGTAACAGTTTGGATTCATTTGAAAGGCTGAGGAGCCACAGAAGGATTACAGGCAAAGTATGGCTAACAATCAAATTTACATTTTCCTTTAGCAAGATCTCTCAAATAGTAGTAAAAAATGACTTAAAAAAATACTGAACACAGGAAGATTAGTTAAGAAATTGATGTGGCAAGACAAAATGATGAAGGCCTGAATTAAGGAATAGCATGTAATAAAAAGAAGTCAATTGATACAGATACGAAGGATGTAAAATCAACTTGATTCTATGATTGGATGTGGAGAGTCAGAATGACTGACTCAAGGTTTGACTAAGTGGGCCCAACTCCACGGCTTCACATTTTAATCAGATCACTATTTTATCAAAATCTTAAAGCAGATAAATGTAGTTTCATGTCATCTTCATTTCAGCAATAGCCATAGCATTTCACTTTCTCCTCTTTGAAAACTGTAACTTATATACATTAAAATTATTGCCCCTTGGCAACTCCACACTAATTGTTTAATATGCATACAATAAAGAGAGCTATTAAATGTTTTCCATAAACCGTCTCCAGACCATCACTGAACATAAGAGACAGAAAAGCCACAGAGAATATGTGCAACTTAGTAAACATTCTTATCATAATCAGCACTCTAAGTTAAAAAAATCTAAATGCTCTTTGAGTGAATTATTATCATTTATAAGGAGGGATCTATGTGACACCTGTTTTAAAATTCAAAAAAGGTATATAACTCATAACTTCAAGCTAAATATATTTTTTTAAACTTTTGTTTGTAAATGAAAAAACAAAAACAAAAACCACTATCCTTATACCCCAAGTTAAGGACCTGTAAAGTACTGCATTAGAATTATAATAACTACTGGAAAAACTTACTGTAACTTCAAACTTATTAACATTGTAAGGGTAAAACTATGCTAAAGCCAAAGCCTTCCAGTAACTAAATATTCTTGGAAAGTGTCCAAGACCATACTATAGTAAATTTCCAACTTGTTTCATCTAAGATCAAGAAAAACAAGTTATCTAAAGTACTGGATTATGTTTAAATAGACTCTAACTAAAAGTTATACCTCAAATAATCAGTCAGAAAAATCTTTACTCTGTACTTATGATGGGCCGTATAACCAGTATGGGTCAGGTGGGGAGACAGCTGAACCTGGGAATCTAAGTCACATATTAAGTAACATTACTTTCAGAAAAAAATCAGTATCAATAGCTTCCATTTTGAGAGAAACAGATTTTGGCAGAATATATTAAAACGACAATTTATAATGATACTGAAAACCTCCATAGCTTCTATAATGTGGACAGCATATGGTGGTAGTTACTCTGGCTTCTAGTTTGAGCCACTGTTTGGTGTCCTGTTATTTGTGGTTCAGATTCCTTTTTTACAGGTTGCAGGTCTCATAGATATATACCAATTTCACATATAAACAAACATAAAGGTGCTTTATGTAAGTGAGTATGTAAATGTAGCTATATGACACTCTAGACTAGCTGTGATTCCCACTCATAACAATTTTTTTTACAAATTAAAGTTCTACTAAATTGAAAAGCAAAAGCCAACAGTTAACAGAAAAATCTGGCCAAAAAGCAAAAAAAAAAAAAAAAAAAAAAAAAAAAGCTACAAAATAATTCTGGAAGCCAAAAAAACCTAAATAAAGCAGTTTTTCTAAACAAACCCAACACATTCTCAATGAGCACTTTCTACTTTACCTATAAGCATTCACATTATTAAAAAGCTGAGTGGTATACCAACTTTCATTTATGAAAAATGACATCTTAGCATACATTTCTAATTTCCAAGAAAAATAACTCAAGTTTAAAGATCTGCATACAAAAAATAATAGAAGCAAGAGCTGCAAAGAAATTAATCAAAAAAGCAAATGTGGTTTTACAGGAAACCTGGAAGTTGTCTGCAACATTTAAAAGTAGGATGGACTGATTATAAAATACACAAGACCCCAAATGAACAAATTTAGCATAAACATCCGCAATGTATTCAACAACTACTGAAACAAGCAATCCCATTCCAATAGATACTTGCCACAAAAATTGTCATAAACTGGCTACTTCTATTTTTTTTAAATGATGAAACAATAGAGATTTGGTGCAATATATTTTATAACTTACCAATAATGGGTTATTAAATTTCTATTAGTGATGCTTCAACTAAGGGTTTGTGCTGAGTGAAATCTGTTCATACAGCAATGAGAACGAAGCCTCACTAAAGACGTTCAACATAGAGCTGACCCCTAAAGGCTCCTTGATGCACATTTGCAACCACAGTATTCATGATACACAGTACACTAAACTAGCAACAGATTGGTTAAAAACAGTTTGGATTCTCAACTTCCCATAATACAGGCAACATTTTTAGAAGCAATCATATTAAAATAAATGTGTCTTTCACAGTTACGGGATGAAATTTTATGCTGGACAGGCACCAATGCCCTGATTTTCTACTTTTTTCATAAACCATATGACTTCCACATGCTGACAATGTTTTATGCTTTAACCTGCAGTAAAGGCTTTACATCATTTTAATGCTCAGTGCTTAAAATGCAACAGAAGAAACCCCGCCCCCCCCCCCCCCCCTGCCAAATGCAAGGAATATGTTTGGTTTGCTTTTAGTGATTTTAACCAGACTACTAGTCAGAAAAAGTTTAATGAAAGCTCTTCCCAGTAAGTAATTCTGCACTTTCATGGAAGAAAACAAATAAAAAGAAAATCGGGTAGGTGGGAAAGAAATACTGTTTCATTTTTCCAACTCTTAAATATTTTAGCTTTTTATTTCTAAAACAAGTATTGAACATTTAAAAAACTCCACATCTAACAATATCTTTCAGCAAAAATATACTTTATTATGTAGTTACATAGGATTTTCCTCCAGTTTTGGCAAAGTAATGTTTCAGAGTAAGATAAAAGGTTAAAACAAAAAATTCTAGACATCCTAGTCAAAAACAAAACAAAACAAAACAAAAACACCAAAGGTTTGACTTTGTATCACACAGTTATATTCTAAATTTGAGATTTAGAAGACATCAATTTTTTTTTCTATTCAGGTCAATCTAAATATATATTCTACCTCACGTTTACAGTCAGCCAATCTTTGTGAATGATCAACTGCAGAAATTTCAAATCAAAGCTTATAAAAAACATCATAAGACTACCTACTGTATCTATGTGACTTTCAGTTTTTATGGAATCTAAGGTCCTTTACTGACAGGTTCCAGAATTGTTAAGTTTGGAGGCAAATGTGTAAATACCCTAAGTCTCAACAATCAAAAGAGCAATTATACCAATTTCTTTAGTTATGTAAAGGTCCATTACACACACACACACACACACACACACAAACTGTCACTGAAGGAGTGCTCCTGAAAAACTTCTATTTCAGACTGAAGAAACTACAAAATACATGGTCTTAAATTCTCCTGGTGTAATGTCATTAAATATTAAAGACTGTGAGAAAAAAAAAAAAAAGATGGTATTTCAATCTTCTTGCCTAGATAACTCTACTTGAAACTTGAGAAAAAAAAAATCAGAATTCAAATTTCCCAAACTTAGCTTATGAACACAATTCAACTACATCTAACAACTTAGTTGTGCCATTTTAAAATCGGTTTAAACGCAAAGCACTTTAATCCGGACGTGACAATTACCTGTGGCATAAATGCAAGTAAAAACAAATGCAAGTCCTTTTCATCTAATGATGCATTTTTATAGTAAAATCACGGAAAGCACAACTCTTTATTAGCGCAAACGAAATAAAACAGGCACAGGAGGCATCATGTCCATCCGGGAAGAGAAAGGTAGCACGCCAAGAAAGAAGGGAAGGACTGAAGGAGGATGAAGGGAAGAAAGGAAAGGAAAGGAAAGGAAAGGAAAGGAAAGGAAAGGAAAGGAAAGGAAAGGGAGGAAAAGAAGGAAAGGAAAGGAAAGGAAAGGAAAGGAAAGGAAAGGAAAGGAAAGGAAAGGAAAGGAAAAGAAAGGAAAGGGAGGAAAAGAAGGAAAGGAAAGGAAGGGAAGGGAGGAAGGAAGGAAAGGAAGGGAAGGAAGGGAAGGGAGGAAAGGAAGGGAGGAAGGGAAGGGAGGAAGGGAGGAAGGGAGGAAGGGAGGAAGGAAAGGAGGGAAGGGAAGAGGGGTTTCTATACCTGCAGGATCCCGGAGAGATGAACTAGTCACACACATCACTCTACCCTAAGAATTTTTAAAGCTTCAAGGTAAAAAAACAAAACAAACAAACAAACAAAAAACAGCAATCACTTTATACCATTCAACTTTATACAGTGTAGTATCTTTAATGTCAACTGCCTTCCATTCCCCACTCACCCACTGCTTCCTCACTCTTCCATACCAGCTTTCAAGGCAAATCCGAGACAGAACAGGGTGGGGTAGACGAAAAATACAACCAGCGCCTATCAGCTACTCCCCTCGCCCCCCCCACCCCCACCCCAATAATCTCCAACAGTTCTTCCCCCCCACTACGAAAATGAGTGTCCCCTGTCCCCAGACACACAGCCGTCATCCTGTGTCTTCAGCAGGCACGCAGAAGACAGACGCATACCCGTGTCAGCAGCACTCCAGACCCCCGCCGCACGCCCGCCAACCTCGAGTACTGTTATCTGATGCGTTTAACGTGAACCCGGCGACATACATCCACCTACTGTTTCGGGGTGTGAGGGTGGGTGGAGGACTCCTTTCAAAGTAGCCCCAATCGTGTAACCAAAACACGGTTCCGGAATAAAATATTAAAGAACACTTTTCCTTTCCCACCTACCTCTGGACTTAAAGGATGCCAAAAAAAAAAAAAAAAAAAAAAAAAAAATCCAGCTCCACACCACCTCATGTCTAAAATTCTTCAGCCGGGAGTTTGGGGGGTGGAGCGTGGAGATCTGTCCAGGGGAGGGGGCGGAGGCGGGGAGCAGAAGTGTGAGCGGGTAATGGGACCCCAACGAGTTGCTCACCCCCGGCCACCCCGCACCACGCCGCCGAGCCCAGGGGTCCAGGACCCGGACCTCACGCACACGCTTCTCTGCCCAGGCCCAGATAAGAGCTAGGACTCCGGCTACCTAACTTCCCACCGAACACACGTTTATTCAAGGCTAACACATCACACCAAGTACACGTCACAGTTTAAAACACAGTTACAAACCCCAAACAGACCCCACACAGCACCTCCAATTCACCTCGCAGTTTCACAAACTCCAAACAGGAGACCCCACCTCCAGGATTCAAACCTTCCGCCCACAGTGGAGAAACCAGGAGGAAAAAAAAAAAAAAAAAAAGAAAAAGAGTTGGGGAGCAGCCGACGCCTTTCAATTGCCGCCCCCACAAACTGCCCCACCCCACACCCTGCGCCCGGGTTACCCACTCGGAAGCCCCCTGCTTCCTCCCTCCTCTCAATCCGGCCGCCTAAGAGACCCAGCCCCAGCCCCACTCACTTACTCCCCCAAAACCCCCCAACAACAACAACAACAACAAAAAAGTGAAGAGAAAGAAGTGAGGAAAGAGACTTGAGGTAGTTCGGCTTCAGAACCGCTCGACTCACCTCAGAATCCTTGCTGAGTTCTCTCCGCCCGGCACAACCCCCTCCCCAACGTCCCAGTACCAAGGGCTGAGGCAGGGAGGAGGGGAAAGCGGGAGGGGGAGGGGTGTCTTCCGCGTGGGGCGCCAGTCGGAAGGGGACTGGGGAGGGGTTGAGGCCGGCGCAGGAAGAGGAGAAGGGGGAGGGGAGGCCCCTATCTCCCAGTCTCCCCCTGAAAACCTCCCTTGTCTCAATCACACCAGACTGACTGTCTTTGTCTGGCTGACAACCGCCATATTGATATCAACAGCCCCGCTCCCACCTGCTGCAGCCGGGCGGCCCTGGGAGTTGTAGTTCTTGCCTCCCTTGAGTAAAAGCTTGGGACTCGGCATCCAGAGGCCCCAGGGAACTACAGCTCCCGGCAAGTCCCGCGCCCATCCGCCTTCCCACAGGGAGGAGGGGAAAGGGGGGCGCCAGAGCCATGGGGACTACACATCCCAGAATACCATGCGTCCCAGGCCCACAGAGGGGACATGATATCATGCTGGGGTGCAGAGGGAGGATGAATTGGCGGCGGGGATGAATTTGAGTTGGCCGAAGGAGGCGTTAGAGAGGAAAAGGGACGGAAGAGAAAGATGACCACAGTACCCATGATGCACCCAGAGAGGACTACATTTCCCATGATGTCCCGGCGGAGGGGGCGTGGAGAAGAAAGGACTGCATGTCCCGCGATGCTCTCGGCTGGCCGGTGGCGGAGATTGAACCGGAAGACGCTTTCTGCGTGTGAGAAGTGGAGTGTCTGGTGCTGAAAACCAGAAGTCCAATATGAAACTGGTGAGTCTCTGCTCCTAGGTCAGAGGCCAAAGGTGATGCCGTATCCTTTTGGACTTCTTCGTTTGCACCTTGGGAAGGGGAGTAGAAAATGGAGTGAGCCAAGGAAAGCGCTGCTGTTGTTGAGGAGGTTTGAATCTAATCCCCACCCCCAACCCCCCCACCCCCAGCTGCCTGGAGATCTTCTCCATCCTTGGACGGGTCCCTTTGGTTAGATAAGACGTTGACTCTGTCGCGTTTCTTCTCCGACAAACGGAGGTTGGGCTTTATTATGAGCTAGGTTTGACTTCTCAGCTGCCACGTGAGTGTTGAACTAGATTAACTTCTTTCCATACTGTTGGCACTCGAGCGTTTCTCCCTGCCGCTGTTGAGGCTGTTTTTGTTAGATGTGAGCAGACAGCAGAAAATACTGGGCAGAGAGGAGTTATTAAATTTTGTATCACAGACAAAATTGCCCTAGGACTTTAGAGAAGGACGAAATCAGGGTGTGATGTAGGAGGATTGGAGACTTAAACCCTGCGTATAGGGGGCCGAGAGGAGGTTTTAAGGCATTCCACCCTAGGGACTGCATGAGTCAAGGTTAGAGGGAACATGCCAGTGTACCTAAAGTCTTTGCATCGCAAAACCTAAACACATTGCTTATAGAAAAGCTTCTCAGACCTTTATTTTAGGGCATTTTACTTATTCTGCATAGATCCAACTAGTTTATTCTACCCGTATGGAATTAATAACAGCGTTAATTAGGAGGTGTTAGATGCTGTTTCTCAACCTTTTAAAATTTAAGTTCCTGCAGCCAAGTATGTTAGGCTTTACTTTCTCTGATGTTTATACAAAAACAAAAGGTTTCTCTTAAAAAAAAAAAAAGATTTTATTTATTTATTCATGAGAGAGAGAGAGAGGGGCAGGCTCCATTCTGGGAACCCAACACGGGACTCGATCCCGGGACTCCAGGACGGCGCCCTGGGCCAAAGGCAGGCGCCAAACCGCTGAGCCACCCAGGGATTCCCCGAAGGTTTATTTTCTTATTTGAACATACTTTTCCAAAATGTATGCTCCGGTGCGCCCCACCCCCACCCCCCCCACCCCCGCATATACTCTGTACAGTGTCAGCTGTTTCCTGAAAAGAAGTATGAGAAAGTATTAAAGGAGATTCAATTCCAAACCTGCTGCCATTTAAAGCTGGTTATGTATGTCAGTTTGCTTCTGGGTCTGTGTGTGAAACATTTAAGAATGCAGAATTGAAAGTCACTGCCTTGCCCTATAGGAGCATGCAATTGAATGAAGAAGGTAGAAAAGAAAGCCAGAATTATAATTCATTGCATTCACGGTAAAATAAAGATGTGTTCAGGGTTTGGGGAATTGAGAGGATAATGGGGTGGGAGAAAGGTGAAAGACAGATTCCTGGAAAGGACTCGAACTGATAAGAAAAATGAGTAGGCCAGGGCCTTCCATTAAGAGGGTTCAGGTTATAGGTACAAAAAAACTTGCACCTAAATGATTGGAACACAAACCATGATTCCCCAGTAAACAATAAATCACACTGGTATGCTTGGTGAAAAGGCATGCAAGTGTGAAACAATTTTTTCCTTAAAAACGCATTTGGCTGAGAGTATCAGAGAGCCAAAGTTTACTTTATGTATACTTTGGTTTGCTCATAATATCCTCCTGCTTAATTTATTTACAGACGTGGAAACACGGAAGGGAAAAGAGTAAAAACTTATTTTTTTTCCTTTAAGAACCAAAATATGCCTCATAGAAAGAAGAAGTGTTTATTATATCTATGGTCCCTCCCACTTTATTTTCAATCCACGTGTTACATGTTAAAACTCATTTGGTAGTTGTTAGATGATCTTTAATGCAGAATTACCGTCAACATAGCATTTCAAAAACATTGACGCTCACTCAGTAAGACTTCTCGTGTGTTATACCTCATAAAGTTGAAATAAATCATCCCGTGGCCTAAAATTTTTAACTGTGTACTGCTTCAGGAATATGTAGTAATACTTTATGTAAAATGCTTTATTTACATTTATATCATGAAAAACAGAAATACATTTTATTGAGGATATCCTTGTTTTTGAGATAATGACTTCCCAAAATACCCTCCCCATGCACAATCTATGACCACATCTTGTTGATTGCTTCTACTTCTGTTCTTGAACAAGTCTCTTTCTCTCCATCCCACTAATAGTGCCTTTGTACTGACTCTTTTCACTTGACACTTAGAATTCAACATTACTTTCTAACTGATCTCCCTGCGTTCAAACTTAACCCCATCCAGTCTGTTCTTTACTCTGCATCCCATAAGTTAAATTGCAGAGTTCCATAAAACCCTAGTATCTTCCTTTGCCCTTAGGATAAAGTCTTATAATTTTTAACTTGGCTTACTTGGTCCTGCAGAATATGGCCCTGTTTACCTCTCCAGGCTCATGTACCTAGCCTTCATCTCCCTTGCTCTCTTGGTTCCAATTATATTGTACATCTTCCAGTTCCTTCAGCTCACCATGTGTTTGCCTCAGGGACTCAAGTGTGTTGCTTTGCATACAGTGCTTTTTTTGCCTGCCTAATTTCTTCATTTGTCTCAGGTCTCTTTTTAGTACTTCTTTAAGGTTTCCTTGAATTGGGTACCACTGTTATGTGCTTCCATGGCACATTTTCTTTTTGTAGCCCTGGTAATTATTGGTTTTATGTTTGTCCTCCCTCATATAGCCCCAGGGCCTGACACATAGTATGATCCCACTGAGTAGTACTTGAATAAATAATTTCTGAAGGATTGTCAAGGTCTGTGAATACTGATAAGAAAAGATTAAGGAGTGTATTTAAAACATTAAAATAAGCGGTATCCTTTGGAATAAAAAATATATATATTTGCTACCTTTTGTGGAGCAATTACTGTGTGCCAGGCACTGTACTAGGTACTTGTGGTGTGGTGTCCCACTTACTCCTTCGATCTGGGTGATAGTATTCCCATTTTACATATGAAAAGTCTGAGCATCAGGAAAGTGGAGTGGCTCAAAGTTACACAGATGAAAAAAGTAATAGAACCAAGATCTGAATCTGAGATTCCTTTCTTCAGACTCTTTTACCTCATGAGGGCCGAGATTCCAGCACCTTTCAAAGTACCTGATATATATTATCTCTTAATAAAAGGAGGCCAGAGTGCACACTGTGAGAGTTTATTCTAGGCTATTTTTTAAATTAGCATTAAATATGAGTTTGATTAAATTAAGATCTTTTAAAAAGATTATTGTTAAAAAAAATTAAAGTTTGGAAACTTCCTTAATAATATAAAGGGCTCCATATCAGACCATACCAATTGAGTTGAAGGCCCAAGTTAGTTTTTATACTACCCAATTTAACCTCTGTAATACCATTTACAGTGCTCTAACTTTACACATGACTCTCTTGATGGCTTTTCACACACCCGAGGGAAGACTATGGATGTCATTATAAAATAATCCATGAATATCTCCTTAGAAAGATACCATCTCAAAGGATTTTAATTACTGGCTATAATCTAATGCAGTATTCAGGCAGCTTTATTTAACTGAAGAAAACTTAATGGCACCTGTAGTTAACCTGAATTATTTTTAAAGAACAGAAAAATTAGAAGTGTATCCTCTAAATTAGCATATCTTATAACATGCTCTATTATTAGTATAAATTGAGCCTGATGGCCAATTCAGCAAAGGATAGAAACTAAAATTCATCAGGGTCCTTAACAAAACATCATAGAACAAAAAAATACTGAATATGTTGACAAATTGAGTTTGAAATACCATATCCAGGAATTTAGTCATACAAAGAGATGAAGACTAAAGTGACTAAGATAGTAAGAAGCAATTCAAGAATGCAATATGTGGAACGCCTGGGTGGCTCAGCAGTTGAGCATCTGCCTTTGGCTCAAGGTGTGATCCCAGGATCCGGGATCTAGTCCCACTTTAGCCTCCTCCCAGGGATCCTATGTCTCCCTCTGCCTATGTATCTCTGCCTCTCTCTCTCTCTGTGCGTGTCTCTCATGAATAAATAAATAAAATCTTTAAAGAGGAAAAAAAAATGCAGCATGTGTCATACTTTCTATGGATCAGGAGATGGAGACAATCTTCTATTTTATTAAGTCAACAGAGATTTATTATGCAACTACAGTATACTGTTGGCATTCAAAGTTTTAATACTTTCCATTTTAACTCTTACATTTGACCTCAAAGATTGATGACAGGAAATTATTTGTGATTTTGCCAAAGCACAAATTTGAGTATGACTGAGATTAGTGATAATCCAGGCGCCTGGGTGATTCAGTAGGTTAAGCGTCTGCCTTTGGCTCATGTCATGATCCTGGGGTCCTGGGCTTGTGCCCCACTCCTGGCTCCCTGCTTAGCATGGAGCCCGCTTTTCTCTTTCTCTCTGCCCCTCCCCCCCCTCATATGCTTGGTTTCTCTATCTCAAATAAATAAAATCTTTTAAATAAAAAAAGATTAGTGATAATCCTTAGTGAATGAGCCTAATAGCTTCAGAATCCATGGCTCTCTGTAGTTATTGTAGCTCTTTTGTTAAAGTTCTAAAAGAAAGGTCTTTTAAATGTTTGTTATGCAATACTTTTTTATTCATTTTTATTTATATATATTTTTAAAGATTGTGTTTATTTATTCATGAGAGACACACAGAGAGAGGCAGAGACATAGGCAGAGGGAGAAGGAGGCTCCATACAAGGAGTGTGATGTGAGACTCCATTCTGGGATTTGAGCCGAAGGCAGACACTCAACCACTGAGCCATCCAGGCATCCCTATACTTTTTTAATTTAATGGAGGAAATTATATGTTGTAGTTGTATTTACAGATTTGAAAACTCAAGAAGTCCAGGAGATGTTCTTGAGTGATCCCTGCTCATTTATACAAAGTGCTATCACTACTGGCTTTTTGGGGAAGGCTCAAACTTTTAACTCACATTTCTCCTAGGAAAACATATGGAGCAAAGAAATGTGTTCATTGAGTGTTCCCAGTGGAGGACAAATAAAACACCAGTTGGAGTTGCAGATGATCTAGAAGATCTTTGCTTGAAAGGGGCAAATTCTGCCCCAAGGTTAATTTAATAAATCATTAGAAAGGGGTGTGGTTATTCCTCACCTCAGATATGAGAATGACAGATTATTTCTCTAATTTACAGAACTGTAGAATGCTTTTGGCTTCTTAGAACTTGGATCAAAAATAGAAAATCTCTTGCTATAAATTACAAACATTCACAATTTTACCAGTGCTTATTAATTCACCTATTGTGATACAAATTGTTAAAATGTCAACCTGATTTCACTCTTTTCTGTTTCTCTTTGCTGGTTGATTAGAGTGCCCTCATGTGTCTTTATGATGTAATATCATTTTGAGCTTCCCAAAGGTTATGTTTTATCACCACCCCTGTATGGTAGGTGTTTTTTCTTTCTTTTCTCAAACTGAAAAGCAATATGTAACATAAGGCCAAGTCACACACTTTATTCAGCAGTGCTGTGAGATAAAAATGGATATTTTACTTTGGGGCATTTCAAAGTCATAATTGTTGTTAACTCAGAAGATTAAATCTTTTATACTTAAGATGAAAAAAGGTGTACCAATAATAGATCTTTTTCAGCAATGAGTTGAATTGAGAAATATATATGACTCACAATATAAGCATGACAGCATTAGTGTTGCATATAACTAGAGTAGCACATCTGTTTGTGCTTGGTTTGCTTTGAGCACTCAAATGCTGCTGCTGTTGACTCTGATGATTAGCGGAGTGTACTTGACAAGGACCAAGAATGTCACATGGCATGGAAATCAGTTAAACCCAGCATTCCAGAAGGAAAATTTGCTCCTGGCTTGCTAAATGCCAACAGAGGTCCAGACATACACAGCCCCTCAGATCTCCCATTATTATTCATTTATTCTTTCAACAAATCTTCCTACCACCAGTCTCACTAGGCCTTGCTCAAGGTACTGGGTATATTGCAGGGAGCAAAACATTTACTCCCCTGCCTTTATGGAAAGTAATGTCTAGTGGGCTTACTGTGCAATTCAAACAATATTACAGTGAACTTCCTGATGTAGAGATATCATCAGGCACTGGCTCAAGTATTTTTTTAATGTAATGGTCAAATAATGCATCTAATTGTATCCAAAAATATGCCTTCTTAAAATTTTAGCAGTTACGGCCAACTTGCCCACTAGTTTACCATTGTACCTGTAGTGTATGAGAATGCATTTCCTCCCCCCTTGCCAACAATGCCATCTGTTTCTTTACTCTTACTATGTGTCTTACTAATGCAACTTTCTTCTTTCATCAATCCTCACACCCTCTTGTCTCTTAAACTTCAGCCATTTTTAGTAAAACATCCTTACGGTAGTGGTATATGGATGTGGGAAATGTACCAGAAAAGGGAACACATTTCTTCATATATAAAAAAAATAGTGTCATAAGAATCTTTAAAAGGAATCTTTAAAAAGAATCTGTGGTATTGCTTTGAAAATGCTGATGCGGGACGCTTGGGTGGCTTAGCAGTTGAGTGCCTTTGGCTCAGGGCATGATCCCAGGGTCTGGGATGGAGTCCCACATTGGGCTCCCAGCGAGGAGCCTTATTCTCTCTCTGCCTATGTCTCTGCCTCTCTCTGTGTGTCTCTCATGAATGAATGAATGAATGAATGAATGAATGAATGAATAAATAAATAAATAAATAAATAAATAAAATCTTAAAAAAAAATGATAGTGCTGATTGCATGGGTGTAGTGATTAAGATGGCAGCAGTATCGTGGGATCAAATGGATTGGAGAGGCAGCCAGGACAAGTGTGTGTAAATGACAGAGGAGATCCTGCATCATCCCCAGAAAAGGAATAATCTGTGAGATGGAGCTAGAATTTCACATATCAGGAAGGACTAAGGAAAAGATAGATGCCAGAATTTGCAGAAATCATGAAAAAAAGCAAGACTGCAAACCAAAAGGATGAAGGGAAATAAGAAAGAAAGACTGTAAGGAGAAATAAGACAGTTTGAAAACCAACCCCAAGGCACTCAGTGATCAAGTCTAAGAACTGTGGTGGGAACTGTACTGTGAGAAAAACAGGAAGTTTCAGGTGTCCCTGATTGACCATATATCTGAAGGGAATGCCTTGAAAGTCTAAAACGTTTAAATTTATTGAAAGCACAACTGAATGAACTTTAGCACTCTCAAGGATATGTAATCAGATAGATGATATTCAAGAAACTGATTTTTTAATAGGAATTGCAAAACATGGGATGCCCAGGTGGTCCGTTAGCAGTTGAGTGACTGCCTTCAGCTCAGGGCATGATCCTGGATTTCCGGGATTGAGTCCCACATCGGGCTCCCTGCATGGAGCTGCTTCTTCCTCTGCCTAAGTCTCTGCCTCTCTCCTTCTATGTCTCATGAATAAATAAATAAAATCTTAAAAAAAAAAAAAAGGAATTGCAAAACAAAAACCCTTTTTGCCTTAAGATACAGTTGGTTTTTTCATCACTCATGTTTATAAAGGGGTGGGGGGAGGTGAATAATAAAAGGTTTCTTGCATAATCCATTCCTCAGATTTATGTATGGCCTAAGCAGATTCTCTTTTCCTAAATACAACATTTCTGCATTTTTCTATTTCAGTAAAATAGAGGAAGGCATAATTAGATGTTCTAATTTAATAAGTCTTCCTTCCCATATGTTTTCCAGCATGAGTGAACAAACAGTTGTATTAACAATGTAGAGGATATTATTATTATAACCATTACCTTTCTTTTTACATTTTTAAAGCAGCTTTATTGAGGTATTGTTTATATGCCACAGAATTCATGCACTTAAAGGGTACTATGCAGTGACTTTTAGTAAATTTAGAGTTGTGCAACAATCACCACAATCCAGTTATAGAATATTTCCATCACTCCAAAAAGATCCCTTGTGCCCATTAGCAGTCAATCCCCATTACGACCTCCAAGCTCAGGCAACCACTTAGGTACTTCCTGTCTTGTAGGTTTTCCTTTTCTTGTCATTTCATATAAATTGACTACTACAATATGCAGTCTTTTGTGTCTGACTTCTTTCACTTAGCATAGTGTTTTTGAGGTTCACCCATGTTGTAGCATATAGTGCTTAATAATATTCCACTATACGAGTATACCCCATTTTGTTTATCCATGTGATAAACATTTGATAGACATTTGTTTTCACTTTGGAGCTATTGTTGCGTGGAAGGTTTCCATTTCTAGTATCTCCATGTTTTCATTTCTTTTTCTTGCATGATTGCACTGGCTAGAACCTCCAGTACAGTACTGAAGTGGTGTGAGCAGACATCCTTGTCAGTCTTCCCTGTTTCCAACCTGAAGGGGAAAACATTTAGTCTTTCACTATTGAATATGATGTGAGCTGTAGGATTTCTGTAGATATCCTTAGTCAAGTTAAAGATGTTCTCTTCTGTCCTTAGTTTGTTGAGCATTTTTATCATGGATAGGTCTTGGATTTTATCAAATGCTTTTTTGAGGGTAATCAAGATGATCATATACTTTTTGTCTTTTTTTATATTAATATAAGGGAATAATATGTTCAATGGTAACTCAGTCTTACATTCCAAGTATAATTCCCACTTGGTCATGATGTATAATCTTATAGACATATTGCCAAATTGGTTTGCTAATATTTTGTTGAGGATTTTTGCATATATATTCACAAGAGATATTCTGTAGTTTTCTTGTAATTAATCTTTGGCTTTGGTATCAGAGTATAATATATAATATTGTTCTCTTAGAATGAGTTGGGAAATGTTCCCTCCTCCTGGAGGAGTGCTCAAAGAATTTATCAGTTCTTTATTTTTTAAGATTTTAATTATTTGTTCATGAGAGACACACAGAGAGAGGCAGAGACATAGGTAGAGGGAGAAGCAGGATCCTCATAGGGAGCCCGAAGCGGGACTCAATCCCTGGACCCCAGGATCATGCCCAGAGCAGAAGGCAAACACCCAACCGCTGAGCCACCCAGGCGGTCCCTATATCAGTTCTTCTTTAAATTTGTAATAGAATTCATCAGTGAAGCCATTTGGGCCTGGGCTTTTCTTTGTTGGCAGATTTTTAATTGACTATTTCACTTTCTTTACTTGCTATGGGTCTCTTCAGATTTTCTGTTTGTGCATTACACTTTTTAGAAATTGTAGTAAAATATACACAACATCATAAGATTAACTATTTTAACCATTTTTAAGTGTAGAGTTCAAAGGCAGTAAGTATATTCACCTGGATGTGTGACCATTACTATCCATCCCCAGATATCACTTAGTATGACATCTTCAAGGTTTATCCATGTTGTAGCATGTCTCAGAATTTTCTTCCTTTTTAAGTCTGAATAATATTCCACAAACATTTATACTACATATTGATTATCCATTCATCTGTGTATGCACACTTAAGTCATTTCTACCTTTTGGCTATTATGAGTAAAGCTGCTTTGAAGACAGTTGTACATATATCTGTTAGATCTCTGCTTTGAATTGTTTGGGATATTTATCCAGGAATAGAATTGCTGGATCACATGGTAATTCTCCATTTGACTTTTTTGAGGCATGAACATACTGTTTTTTTAACAGCATGTGCACCTGCACCATTTTATATTCCCAGTAACAGTACATGAGGGTTCTGATTTCTCCACATTTTCATCACTCGCCAACACTTATCATTTTCTGTTTGTTTTGATAATAGCCATCCTAATGGGTGTGAACTAGCGTCTCACTGTGATTTTCATTACATTTCCCTAATGCTTAGTGATGTTGAGCATTTTTGTATGTTTTGAGATAGGTAATATATGTACATTGTTTAATAAAATAATAAACTGTACAGGTTTAAGGGAGAAGAAAAAGTGAAGAGATCTGCTCCTATCATTATCTTCCTCCCCAAGAGCAATCTCTATTATCAGTTTCTTGTATACCCTTCAGAGATATTCTGTGGATTTGCATTTATGTAATATCCATCCCTTTTTAATATTTTATGTAATAGACGCTACCCACACTGGTTTTGCAAATTCCTTTTTCTAAGTTAGAAATGTATCGTACCTATCATTTCATATCAATATCTAGAACTGGTTTGTTTTATAAAACACTGCATACTCATACTTAATGAATCAAAGTCTACATTTAATAAGGAGGAGGGGCAGCCCGGGTGGCTCAGCAGTTTAGCGCCGCCTTCAGCCCAGAGCCTGATCTTGGAGATCCGGGATGGAGTCCCACGTCGAGCTCCCTGCATGAAGCCTGCTTCTCCCTCTGCCTGTGTCTCTGCCTCTGCCTCTCTCTCTATCTCTCTCTCTCTCTCATGAATAAATAAATAAAATCTTTAAAAATAATAATAAGGTCTTGGATCATTTGTTTTCACAGTACTCCATTGTAGACAAATATTTTCAATGCTCCTTTCAGATATTTTTAAAAATATTTCCAACACACACTTTGTATTTTCATTGTCTAAAAGATGAATTTAGACTTATGGATGTTAAGCTGGAAGATAAAGTTCTACTATCCCCACCTACATCCCTCACTACAACTTTGAAAATCATTCATTGTTAAAGTTCAGGGCATGGTTTCTTGCTAATATAAAACATAACAAATTAGTATCAACATACCTCAAAAATATGTTCATACCATTGCTGGAAAATAAATCAGTTGCGCAGTGTTTTGTTGTTTAGATATGCCATAATTTAGCCAAACCTTCATCGATGAGCATTATGTTGTTTCCAGTCTTTTGCAATTAGAAATCATGTTGCACAATAATCTCCTTTGTGAGCATCTATGGAAGTATATTTGTAGGATACATTTCTGGGTGAAATGGATGGTTCAGAGAGTATGTGCGTTTTTTATTTCATTTTATTGCTGAAAAGCCCCCTAGAGACTTATCAGATTACACTATCTCCAACAGCATATCCCAGTGTACCACTACAGTGTTACCATCAAACTGTCTTATTCTTTTCTCTCACTGAAAAGTGAAAAAATGGTCTGTTATGATACTTTTTAAAACTTTTCTTCTATGTGTAAAATGTAAACATCTTTTCATGTGTCTGCAAAAACATCTGTATTTCTGTTTTCTTCTCAACTCTTTTATCTCACTTGATCTATTTTACAGTACTACACTTTTATTTTTGTAGTTTTAGAGTGTATTTTAATATTTTGTAGTATATGTTCCCACTCATTGCTCGCTACTTTAGAATTTTCCAGACTGGTCTCATTTATTTTTTTCATATAAAATTTAGAATTTTAGATGTCCTATAAAGTTGAGAATTATTAGTTCCCAGTAAAATCGTCCTCATATTTTTATTGGAATCAGGCTAAATTTATAAAATGTAAGAAGAGAATTGACTTACAACATATCGAGCCTAAAGAACAAGTGTCTTTTCCTTTACTTGAACCTTTTCTTAAACATTATCTTTTTTATTGTTACTGTAATTGGACTCTTTTCCTACATAGTTTACATATAAAAAGGGTATTTCTTTTTTGTATCCTCTCTACAACCCCTTGTTGAATTCTTTATTTTAATTTTTAGTAGTTTTTCCAGCTAATGCTCAGTGCGTTTTCCTGGTGTATAACTTTGTAGATAATCTTAAACCTCGTTTTTATTCTGTGGTGTAATTTCACTGGCTTATACTTGCAGTCTAGTTCAGAATAGGAATGATGGTGGTAGACATCTCTTTTCTATTTCTGACATAAATGGACACGCTGCTTTAATGCAACATGTCACTGTTATATCAGGTTTTGGCTTGAAATTTTTGCATATTTTAATTTACATGCCATAGCTACTTTCTTGCTCCAGAATTTTCTAGTCACTAATAAAGTGAGGATCTTTCACATAGACCAACAATAAGTTATTTTTTAAGGGGAAGATCTATTTGTGTTGTACTGTATTGTTTGTTCTAGGCAGTTAATTATATCTTACAAGCTATTTCCAGACTTTTGAGAAAACAATGGTTTTTATAACTTAAAGTCTTGGGTGGTGTATACCAGATTCACAGAAATAAAAGACTTCTATGACCTTAAGAGAAAATTGCAGGGTTTCCTTAGAAAACAGAAAAGCCAGAAATAGTCTCTCTCTCTGTACTTAAGAGACAGGCCTGATAAAGGCAAGAAATGTAAACAAATCAGTCTGTTAAAATAAACATAATTACCACACCAAAAAAAAAAAAGAAAAGAAAAGAAAAGAAAAATCTCTGTAGAAACGAAAAAAGGGTCAGAGCCCTAGGCAGGGGCTTATTTATTTTAGGCTATATTTGATTCAAGCTATGTAGATCCAATAGGAAGAAACTGTCAGTGAACAACTATGTGATGGTTAAAATTAACAGATAAGAGAAGTAATAACAAAAATCCTTTGTTTGGCTGTATGATCCAACAAATGTTATTAAATGCATATCTCCTATAAAACCTCCTTGATGCCCTGGGATGAGCTAACGATGAATTAAGACATAGATCCTACTATCAGTAAATATTTAACAAACCATGGACAGAGTGTATTGTGTATGCTATATACGTATGTGACTAAGTGTATGCAGTTTTAAGTAAGACTGTGATAAAGACAGTAGTGGTATATGTAATTTTAGGATTATAAAAGATGTTTTCCAAACAGAAAGTCAAAGTTGCCTACAGAAGTATGATTTGAGTTGGCCTTGAAAAGTATGTTGGCTGGCAGATAAGTCAGAGGAAGAGTTTTGTGTCATTGCCATTGGGGTCAGGGATGGACTTGCTGGGGGTTATCAGGAATGAAATTACAAAAGTAGATTGAAGCCACAGTAGTGACTGAATACGAGACTTAGTGGTTTGGACAGGAGCAGAATAAGGATATATAAAAAATATAGATTTTAAGGGAGTTTGGGAGCTTTACAGCTTTATTGCAAGAATGTTTAAATACCTGGAGCCTTTAAATTTATCCCTTGGGAAATCTAGGACGAAGGAGTTAGAAGAACTGTATTTTACACACTTAAGAAAAACTTTGGGATGTGAAATCAAAAAGTATGATTCACTGCAATTATAGAAAATATTGTGAAAAGTGAAATATAATCGAAACAAGAAGCATCAGGAAGTTTAGCAAATGCATCAAAACAAATGCAGAGTCAGAATTTACCCTGCTTAGGACAAGATTTTTCTTTCTTTTTTTTTTTTTTTTTTTGAAGATTTTTTATGTATTTGACAGTGCAAGAGAGCACAATCAGAGGGAGAGGGAGAGGGAAAAGCAGACTCCATGCTGAACAGGGAGCCCAACTTTGTGGGGTTCGATCCCAGAACCCTCATATCATATCATATCTGAGCTGAAGGCAGATGCTTAACTGACTGAACTACGTAGGCGCCTCATGGACAAGATTTTTCTAAGCACTTTATGAGACCTCATAAGCAGTAACAGAATTCGTAGGTACATCAGAAAGTGAAAAGAATCCAGAGAATCAATAGGAACAGTTGACGGGCACCATTTAAGAACAATACCTAGGTAGGAAAAAAAGGAAAGAACAGAGACAGTGAATTCCTTGACATTCACCTTTATTGAAAAAAAGCTGGGCAAGAGTCTCTTTCCTGCAAAACTGATAAATGCATAGAATATTCTTGGTTACATCGACAGCTTGAATATAGATAAATCACTAGAAAGTGTGATGCCATCCTCAGATTTTTTTTGATATAATTTTCATACAGTTAAAGTGGCATAAATTTCAAGTGTGCATATAGTTTGATGAATTTTTATCTAGTTATACTTCCATGTATGTTCTCATTTGTGTCTGGCTTTAACTCAACATGTTGACCTGAAAGTTTTAAAGGATGAAAACTGTTGACTTGTTGGCTAACCTATGTCACCCGTATATAAAGAGCAACTTCCTAGAGGACTGGCAAACTGCCTGTGGGACTACCATCTCTTTGTAGGGTTCCTGACGGGACCCTAAGACATTCAGCCTGGTAAAACCTATTTCTGGGCTTGGCAAGCTGCTGTGATTCCGTAGGAGGCTGTCGGGCAAACACAACATGGTTTCTTTTAGAAAGAAATCGATCTGACTGAACTATCAGAGTTCTACAGAGGGACTAAATAAAGCTTGTTTCTTTAATTCACTCGAATTTTGGAATGCTTTTCTCAAAAATAACTATTATAGAATCAATAAATACTCTTAATTTTTTTCAGAATATAATTGAAAGCTATAAAGAAGGAAGCAAAAATCACCTGTCATCTCACTACCTAGAATAATCACTGTTTAACGTTTCGGTGTATAATCTGTTCTGGTGGATGTGTGCACAGATAGCGTTCTATATCAGTAACTCTAAAGTTATAAATCTGTTAGGATAAGATTCTACTCTTAGTGATAGGAAGCCCGAAATAGGGCTTAAATAGGGTTGATGTTTCTCTCTTAAGTAAGTGATGTCTGAGGGTAAGTAGTCCAGGGCTGATATGACAGGTCCATGATCCTTAGAGTCCCAAACTCTTTGCTGGCTTATTGGCCCCATCATCTTCAATATGTGGCTCACTCTCTATGATGCAATATAACTCAGGTCCTTATTTCTAGCCAGGAGGAAAGGATGCAAAGAAAGGATGCCCCTTCCCTTTGTTAGTTTCTCAGACTTGAACACACTCCTTAGATCTACTTTTTTCAGCCAGAATTTACATTGCTACATCTTGCATTGCAATGTTGCAAGAGAGACTGGGAAATAGTCTTTATTCCAGGTGGCCATAATTCCAGCTGAGATTTGAAGTTCTCCTGTAAAAAGACAGAGAGGGATACAGATAATGAGACAACTGTGTCACAAGCCTTTCCGTTTTAAATATCTGTATCACTCATTTGGGGTATTTTTATAGTATTACATTACATGAATTTATTGTGCTTTTGAACATTGTGCTTTCTGTCCCCTACTGTCCTGCACAATGCCAAAGAGAACATATTTTTATTTACTTTTTTTGCACCTATCTAGTTTTTTTGCTTAGTATAAGTGAGTTTCTTAAGTAGAATTGTGAGGTCAAGGACTATATATGCACATTTTAAATTTTGACTCGGGATTGCTTTTCAGAAATTCTTTCATTTTTATCCACCAAGAGTAACTGAGAGTTTCCATTTTCCCCCATCTTCATGATTAGTTTCTTCATGTGAGTGTTTGAACAGACCATTTTCTCACAAGTGTAGTTTTAATCTGCACTTCTATTACTTGTAGAAAGTTGACTACTCTGCATTAGTTTTTGGTGTTTTGTGATTTGGGTATGTTTTGAGGGCCCTTTCTATTCTTTTACAAATTACCTGTTTATGGTTTTTCCCTGTTTTTCTGTTAGAATCTTTGTCTTTTTTCTTACTCAGTTATTAGAGTTCTTCATATGTTAAGGTTATCGATTCTTTGTCTTGGCTTTATAAATGACTTTTGCCACTATATCACTTTTTGCTTTGTTTAGAATAGTTTCAGCCATACCAAAGTTTTTAGTAAAATAAACAAATCTATTGTTACTTAATTCTCGGATCATGGCTTTAGGATGGTACTTAAAAGTCCTCTTCTATGCCAGGATTATATCCAATATTTCCCTGAAGCTTTAGAATTCCTCTACTTGCATTCTGTACAAAGACTTTGCAAGAATTGCTTTATCAACCACAACAAAGTGAAAAATCAGAATTAAACTACATCCTCTAGCAAGTGTGGGTGTCCCTGCTGCTATTTTTGTAGAATCAATATTAATTAGTAAAAGAAGCTGCTGCTTCTGTTCTCTCCCAAGGACCCAGGTGGTACAGGCAAAGGAAAACTCTTTACTCTGACCCCTGACATGTTAACTGGTGTGACTTTTTTTTTTGGTCCAAAAGCCTTTTCTAGACCCCACCACTAATTGCTGATAGCCTGGTTTTTGTCCAGACATAAATGCATGTGAAGAACCCAGCATGAAGTGCTCGGTAAATGGTAGCTGTTTTTATAAACTTCTTCACTTAATCAAAAGCAGTTTGTAAATTCATTTCTTTGAAAATCTGAAGTGACTGAAAGAGGCTTCTTCCCAATCCATCTAGAAGCATACTCATTTAATTGAGTTACGCATATTCTTCTCTTTGCTACTATGCGTTATTTCTGACACCTTCCCTCTAAATAAAACAGTTTTGTCAACATTGAAAGTCTGTTCAAGGGGCACCTGGATGGCTCAGTCAGTTGGGCATTCGACTCTGGGTTTCAGCGCAGCTCATGATCCCAGGGTTGTGAGACTGAACCCCCGCATCTGGCTTCAAGCTCAGCAGGGAGTCTGCATGAAGATTCTCTCTCCTTTTCCCCCCTCCATTCTCTTTCTCTCTCTCTGATAAATAAATAAATAAATCTTAAAAAGAAAAGAAAAGAATATCTGTTCAGTTAGGTAACACCTCTTTCCAGTTATCTATACAAATGCCCAGGAAACTCCCTTGTGACCATGGTATCTGTGCTTTCTCCTGCATGGTTGACTCTGATGTCCATATTTTTCTAGACAAACAACTTTTTTTTTTCCTGTGAATTATGTTTATTAGGATATAAGGGATGGGTTTGGAAACCTTATGTGGGTTATGCCTCACCTGGTAAATGTCCATTCTAATCTTCCTGGGATAGCTTCTGAAGCTTTTTCTTTTTCTTGGAGCTGCTCTTGCTGCCAGAAGCCTCTTCAGGTCCACTGCTGAGTGGCTCCTCGTTAGAAGAGAATTTCCTCTTTTGGGCGTGGGGGGTGGGGTGTTCCTGTTTACTGTCTCTTCAGCATCACTACTAACCAGATCCTCCTTGGCAAAAGGAGACAGATGGGCCTTCCATTCCAATCTCCTGTGGAGTTTCCGGGGGCTTTTGCTTTGTCTTCTTTTTGGGTCTTTCACTTTGGGTCTCCTCACACTCCTCCAGGGTACTACTGCTGTTTTCTGGAGATATGATGGCAAGGGCGGCCAGCTGTTTTTTCTTCATCAAGTGTTTCTTCTCCTGCTTCTCCAGTTTTCTAGCCATCTCAACTGTCGCTTCCTCTGTCTAGCTGCAAAGACTGCAGGATCTCCAGACCTCCCTTCTGGTTTCATTGGCTGGACAATGAACCTTGAGCCAACGCATTATCTGTGGTTTGGGGAGGGGAAAGTGCACAATTTTTTTAAAACGTGACTAGAATAAATTCCTAACTTACTCTTGAATTAATATTAAGTCTCCTTGTTGATGCTGATCTTAGCCACTTACTAGTTTACCATTTTGTTAACCTTTTTCCTTTTTTTCTTCATTGTCATTGCTGCAGATTTTCAACAATTTGTATAAATTCCATTGCTGTCAAATTGCCTCTACTTTTGCATAATTCATCCCATAAATAATACTTAACATTTCCATATCTCTTTTTTCCTTTTAAAGGTGTCTTTACCTTTATCCATTATAATCATATGTGACTTTTTACTAGCAGTTTTATCACACTTGCTGCTTTTGTTCTTATAGGACACACTGGGTTAATAATGTTCATTAAACACCTGAAACCAATCACAAATAAAACAAACTCTGTAGAACAAAACCAGCTCATAGGCCTGTCATATATGATCTTTAATGCAATTTCTTTTTTGGTGGTAGTAGAGCACAACTTTTATTCTGAAGTGTAGATACACATAGTTTGTATGAAAGATTAAGTTAGAGGGGTGCCTGGGTGGTGCAGATGGTTGACTGTCCAACTCTTGGTTTTGGCTCAGGTCGTGATCTCAGGGTCCTGGGATTGAGCCCCACATCAGGCTCAGCAGGGAGTTTACTTGAGATTCTCTCTTCCTCTTACCTCTTCCCTTTGCCCCTCCTCACTCTCTAAATCAATCAATCAATCTATGAAAGATTAGGTTAAAGTAGTACTTATTTTTTTAATTTATTGTTATCTTTAGCTATTTCTACCCCTATCTCTGTCTCCCATATTCCTTATTTCCTCTAAATACTGTTACCTCTTTGCTCTCAACCTCTTTTAAAACTTTGTTGCCATTAAGGAGGGCATCTGATGTAATGAGCACTGGGTGTTACATGCAGTTGATGAATCACTGACCTATAGTACCTCTGAAACTAATAATACACTATACGTTAATTTAAAAAAAACTTTGTTGCCAATAGAAACTTCTGTGGTCATTATTCTGTATTCCAAAAGAGGAGGGAAAAATTCTGATAAAAAAAAAAATCAACTGGTGGAAATCTGGTTTTAAAAAACTAAAATGTATACAGTAGTATCTAAAGTAGAAAGTGAAAGTTGCACCCTCAACCACCCTCCCATGCAGTAGCCAGTTTTACTGGTGTGATATGTGCTTTGTCTTTTTTTTTTAAATTACATATGTATGTATATATTTACATAAATGGGGCCATATGAATAGCTCTGTGAACTTTTTTCAATCCACTCCACTTTTTAACATTTTTAAAGTTCTGGTACCAGACATCCAGTGATTCATTCCCAAGCCAACCCTTACTTATTTTCCCTGTTCCATCCTTAATATTTACTGTGAACATGCCCACCCTTCCTGAACTTAGGTTGGGCTGTTTGTGTTTTTATGACCCCTCTCTGCTTCCTTAATTCATTTGCATGGAGAACCAAGTCTGGGAAGAGAATAAGTGTGAAGGAGCAGCTGTGTCAGTTACCCAGCTAAGTGTGTTATCTAGCCACTCTCCAACCAGAAAGTGGTTTCACTGTGTTCACTATGCATGCTGTAGATTTTCTGCTCAAATGGAAAATTATCCCTCTATCCAGCTGTGTAGTCAGCTTGACAGTGAGTATGATTGGCACATTTAACGGCTCTCCTGCAAGATAAAATCAAGACATAAAGTGAAAGAAAGTGAAAGATTACCAAATAAAATTGAGATGTATTTATAGAAGTCTCTGAGTGCTGGAGGGCCTGGCCCAAAATTCTTAGCAGGGGTAATAGTTCCAAATTAGACAAATTTGGCTCAGTGGAAGCCAGTTTAACTCAAGATGGTGTGTATAAGGCAGAAATTCTCAATAGAGTGTTCTCTTCTCTTTCCCTGCCACAGTAAAAATTTTATACATCCTATTGGGGCATGGAGTATCTCCTAGTGAGCTTTAACTATCGATGGCAACAAATGTATGTATACTCAGGGATATTGGTACAGATAAAAGTATAAGCCCTATAAGGGCCAGGTTCCTCACTTTTTAAAGAGATATTTGGACTAGATCTTAGAATTCCTTAAAGCTTATAAATTGTATAATGTCGTATATCTTCTGAAAGTCAGTTGTAAAAAACACAGTGGCATAAACACATCTTGATGAAAGATTTATATTAAAGACCGAGGCATTTTGGTCAACCCAGTGAAATGATGGAATAATGAGAAGCAACATTTTTGTGTTAGGAGAGAGGTTAGAAATAATCTAGTTAAGTCTCCTCATTTGTCAGGTGAAGAAATCTGAAGCCCAAAGAATTTGGGGATTTATTTGGATTAATAACAAATTAGAGGCAAAGTTAGAACTAATACTTTATGCCTAGAACTAATGCTTTATATTGGATACCGTCTGGTACCAGAACTTGAAAAATGTTAAGAAGTAATTAGAGTTGATGGAAAAAAAGTTTACAGAGCTATTCATATGGCCTCATTTATATTTTTTAAGCCAAAAATAAATTTCTACTTTGGAAAACAGTTTGGTAGTTTCTTATAAAATTAAATGTATATAGCCCAGTAATGTCACTCTTACATATTTGCTGAAGAGAATTGATATCATACGCCTACATAGTCCTATACATGAATGTCTATAACTGCTTTTTCATATCAGCAAAAACTGGAAACAGCAACCCACATGTCTATCAGTTTGTCAATGGATAAGCAAATTCTGATACATCCATACAATGGACTACTTCTTAGCAGTAAAAGGAATGAACTGCTGATAACAACAAAAAGGATGCATCTCAAAAGCACTATGCTTGTAGTATATGAAATTTCTAATTGCTCTGCATCCTTGCCAGTGCTTGTCAGTCTTTAGATTTGACCCTTCTACTAAGAATATAGTGGTATTCTGTTGTGGTTTTAATTTATATTTCTCTAAGGACTAATTTTTAGCATCTTTTCATTTGAAAACATTTGAAGTTGTAAAAATTCTGCATTCAAGCTCTTTATGAGATAAGTGTTTTGCAAATATCTTCTACCAGTCTGAGTTATCTTACATTTTCTGAAGGATGTCTTTTGAAGAATAGTGTGTCTAAGAAATTATTGCTTAACTTAAAGCACAAAGATTTTCCTCTGTTTTTCTAGATTTGCCCTGTCAAGTGCAGTATCCACCAGCTGCATATAGCTTTTATTTTTCTAATTTTTATTTATTTACTTATTTATTTGCATATGGCTTTTTTAAAAGAGTTTATGTATTTATTCATGAGAGATACAGAGAGAGAGGCAGAGGGAGAAGCAGGCTTCCCATGGGGAGCCCGATGCAGGACTCGATCCCAGGACCGTAGGATCACGCCCTGAGCTGAAGGCAGACGCTTAACCACTGAGCCCCCTCAGCATTCCTGCATATGGCTTTCAAACACACTGTTACTAGTATGACTAAGGAATTGAATTTTATTTTTTTTTTAAAGATTTTATTTATATGAGAGAGTAAGCAGGAGAGAGGGGCAGAGGGAGAAGCAGACTCCTCACTGAGCAGGGAGCTTGATGAGGACCCTGAGATCATGACCTGAGCTGAAGGCAGGCACTTAATTGACTGAGCCATTCAGGCACACCAGGAACTGAATTTTAAATCATATTTTATTTTATTTTTAAATTTCATTTATTTATTCATGAGAGATACAGAGAGAGAGAGAGGCAGAGACACAGGCAGAGGGAGAAGCAGGCTCCATGCAGGGAACCTGATGAAAATCATATTTTATTTTTAAGATTTTATTTATTTACTTATTTATTTATTGAGAGAGCACTCACGCACGTAAGCTGAGGAAGGGGCAGTGAGAGAATCTCAAGCAGACTCCCTGCTGAGCACAGAATGGGTATTGGGGCTCCATCTCAGGACCCTGAGACCACCATGACCTGAGCTGAAATCAAGAGTCGGACACTTAACCAGCTGACCCACCCAGGTGCCCCGTATGGCTTTTTATTTTAATTAAACTTTAAAAGCTAATACTTTATTCAGTTACTGAGAAAATTTTTAGTATTTTTGAAAGAATTTGGGTATGTGGATCTACTTCTTCAACTAAGTTTTATGCTATCTAAATGTATATCAAGTATTTCAGATGAAAATTTAGCATCTGAATTAAAATATGGTACAAGTACAATGTTTACACTAGGCTTTGAAGACTTAGTACCATGAAGTAATATAAAAATGTCTCATTAATGTTTTTATATCAGTTTTCTGTTGAAATGAAAATTTAGAAATATTTGGGCTAAATGAAATATATTACTAAAATAATTTCACCTGTTGCTTTTTCTCTTTTAATTTAGCTCCTAGAAAATTAAAAATTATGTCTGTGGCATGCATTGCATTTCTATTGCTTGTACTTTTCCAGAAGTTTTATTGTTTTAGCTCTTATATTTAGTTCTATGATTCATTTCAAATTCAAAGACCCCTTTAGCCCTAATATTTTATGATTTTTATGGAAGCTAAGAGTCTGATGAACATAAGCAAGACTGAGAAAAAAAATTTTTTTTTTAATTTATAAATTCTGTCATTAGGAAATACCACATTTTAAAAATGTTAAACTTCTCAGGGGTACAACTTCTCAGAGATATAGAAATGACAGTATCAGCAGCTTAATTAACTAGTTAAATATTTTCCTTTCTTGGTCTATCTCAAGCTGTATGCCTTCGAAATAATCTAGCAGGGGCTAGTGGTACAGTAGGAAAACGGTATTGAGAGAGAAGTTAGAAAAGATGACTACAAAAAAACTAGTCACTGTTACTTCTGAGATTCTTAGATTTTTTTTCCTATTTAACTATCGTATCCATATTAAACCTGTTGCTCTTATCATAGTACACTATCATTGGTTTTCTTCTAGTATATTAGTGAAATGCTTTAAGAGAAGACATTTAGAACTTGTGCAGATTCAGTCTGTTATTAACTGTGTGATTTTGGGCCTTGACAATTGAGTTGGTATCAGTACCATTTACTTTATTCAGTTGTTGGGAAAGAGCTAATTAAAAATTGGATAGAAAATATTTGTCTGGAATTCTTATTTTTAGTGAAGGTAATTCATACAATGAAATTTTCAATTGCTGTTCCATTCTAAGGTAGGATCTAATTTTATTTTTAGAATTCCTTTTCAAGTGTCAGCATTAATTTGTGTTTTTATGAATATGTATATTTTATAAATATAGCTATCGTGTTAATATAACATTTCTGGTAATTAGATAATGATCAACATCATTTGAAAAATTTCTTGTAAAATTATAAAGCCTTGCCGAATCTTGTTAGTGAAGTGTTTTACCAGGCTTCCAAAGACTAGGAAGAATCAAGGTGCTAATATAATCTCAGAATTTTAGACTAAAAATCTGGAGTTACCGCTTTTTCTTTCCTGCCCCCACCCAAGGCCCTATCTTGTTGAATCATCCTTCTCATGAGGCAGCATTCTCATTTCTTCCATTTCCATTGCCATGTCAGTGGACATGGCAGTTTTAAGTCTTGTTTACTTTTACATCAGGACACTATAATATCAAAATGAAAATTATGGACCATCATCACTACTCAGCACAGTTCGTTAGAAATTAACAAATATATCTAGCAAATGGTATATTAATGCTCAAATATTTACCCATTACAATCTCTTGGATTTTATTTTTGTACAACAAAAGAGACTTATTGTAAGGAAAACAGCACTACAGATTTTGACAATAGTAGGAAAGGTAGTTACATAATTCCAATGTCTGAGGAAGTGTCTAATAACAATACCAAAAAAAAAAACCCCATCTTAGTATTTCATTACTAACTTTAAATAGATGTTAGTAGTTTCCCCTTTTTGAGTAATCAGATCTTCCCTCCCATGCCCCCCTTTAAAGACATAAGTTATATCTAAAGATAAAACCAACCTTCAGTTTTCCTCCCTTTTCCTAGGTTACTGCTTTCCTCAAGTTGATATGTATTATAACTGTTCATGCTTCTATTAGTTTAGTTTGTTATAGTACGTATTCAATATTATTAGGTATTGCCAAATTATTCTTGAAAGTCACACCAATTTATACCCCATTTTTACTATATTCTCTTCAATAGTATCATTAGTCCGTTTGCTCATTATTATTTTGCATTTGCCTGATTCTAGTGATTTTGAGCTTTTTATATCTACATTTATTGCCCACTCTTGTTTCCTCATTTCCATTGCATTTTAAAATCTTTGTTGTTGTTGATTTGTATGAGTTTTTAATATTGAATAGGTTACTAGTGGTTTTTTAGTAACGTGTTGGAAATATCTTCTTCTGATCTCTGGCTTGTGTTTTCACTCTGTAATTGGTATCCTTTGGAGATTTTCATTTTAAAGTACTACAGTGAAGTTTCTTAATCTTTCTCTTATGGTTTGTACTTTTTTGTCTCAAGAAATTCTCAAGTACCCCAGGGTAATACAGCATTTATCCTTTTTTTCTTTTTCACTAAAAGTTTTAAAGTTCTTGCCTTCATATCTTAAATATTTAAGTCATCTGGAATTAATTTTTGTGTATAATACAAAGTATTTTTTTAATGGGTTGCAAACTTCCCCAGTACCATTAAATTGGAAATGCCACTTTTATCATATGTCAAGCCTATAGGTTTGTATGCATCTCTTTACTGTTTATTCCTATTTCACTGGTTCATTAGCTATCATAGTACAACATCCTACTGTTAATTATATTACAGTAAGTTGTAATATCAGAAAATTTAATTCGCCTCTAATCATTGGTCTTTAATATTTTCCTAGGTAACTTAGCCCTTGACTCTTCCATATGATTCTTAAATTGCATAAAAAGTATTTGTGAGAATTGCTATTTTTTATGAGTTGCTTCCTTTCCAGTTAATATTATCTTTAAGTACAGTTTTATAATTTTTTTTGGTAAATATTTTACACTTCTTTTTTACTTCTATGATACATTTAATTTTTTTGTCATGTAAATAGTATTGTAATTTTTAACTTACTACTTTTACTATTTGTTGCTGTTGTATAAGAACTCAGTTAATTTTGGTACTTTGATTTTTGTATCCAACCTCAGTGAGCTCTCTCTTATTATTATTATTTTTTAAGGATTTTATTTATTTATTCATGAGAGACACAAAGAGAGGCAGAGACACAGGCAGGGGGAGAAGCAGGCTCCATGCAGGGAGCCCGACGTGGGACTCGATCTCAGGACCCCAAGATCACACCCTGGGCTGAAGGCGGCACTAAACCACTAAGCCACCAGGGCTGCCCTGCACTCTCTTATTAGCTATAATAGTTTGTTTTTAGAATGTCTTCTATTAGCAATAATCGCACCTCGGATAAACCTCATTGGCTACGATACTGCCACTGCGCAAAGCTTTTTAGAATGTCTTCTAATCATATCAATTGTGAGGAATAACTGTTTTTATTTCTCCATTTCTTATTAACTTTTTAGTTTTCCTGCCTTATTGCATTATATAGCATTTCCAGGTATTAGTGTTAAATTTAAGCAGTCATCGTGAGTATCCTTGCTTTTTTCTTGCCTTTAAGGAAGTAGTTTTATGTACTTCATCATTAACTGTGATGTAGGATTTGGTTAAGGAACTTTTTATCAAATTAAAGAAATACCTTTCATTTATAGTTTGGTAAGAGCTTTTGCCTAGAATCAATGTTGTGTTTTTCAAATACATTTTCTGAATCTGTTGAGATTTTTTTTCCTATATTCATTTATGTGTGAATTATACCAATAGGTTTTCTGATGTTGTACCAGGCAACAAAACCATTACACAAAAATCAATTGGCTAAAAGTATTTTTTTTTTTAATGTTGTATTTGAATCAGAAACAACCAAAGTCACTCCTCTATTCTACTACCAGAGAGAAAAGCAAACTGAACCTGTTTTCTCTTTGCTCATGGATCTCCACAGCAAATATAGGAGTTAGTTAAATAGACAAAGGAGAAAAGGGGGGGGGCGGGGGAATGGTGACATCATTTATAACTTATTTCATTAACACTATTGCCTGTAAAAAACAGTTCCTCTATGGTATTGTGCAATTCTTCCAAACAATATTAAAGAGCTTTTGGCATTAGCTCAACCTAGAGGTTATAGGTTACAATAAAGATAATTAAAAGTAGTTTCAGTAGCAAAACTACTTTACAGTGAGAGAATCCTATCACTTTTTTTTTTTTTAATGGAAGAGAAAGCCCAACAAAAGAAAATTACTGCTATGATAGATTGTAGACCAATTTAATAATTTAATTTACTTGGGACCTTTGCTTTATCTTACATTAGCTAGCTAACTAATTTTCTTTGTTCACAACCAGATTATAAATTCAGTCTACATTCTGTCAATTTAAAGTGTGGCCTTCTAGGGCACATCATTTTAGAGCACTTTTTTTTTCCTCTCCTTTTTCTCTGTGTAACATGGGATACCATGGTAGTTAAGTGTACTCTTTCTGGATCTTACTGTCCTGGATTCAAGTCCTGGTACAGTTCTTACAGTTTTGGGACCATGTACAAATTGCATAATCTCAGTGTCTCATTTTCTTCATTTGTAATATAAGAACACACTTCCTACCTCATAACATTCTTGGGAGGATTGAAGGAATTAAATGTAAAGCTCTTTCAGAGTGCCTGATACTGCATAAACACCATACCATAATAACTGTGTATATTATAATTATTTTAAAGAAGACTGGGGAATAGAACATATGTGATATTTTGGTCCATGATTCTTTCTGCAAAAGACAGACTCGTTCCCCAAAGCCAACTGACCAATTTGCCATGACCAAATTGCCAAGTTTACCAAATGTACTAATTTGCTAAATGTTTTATTTTTTTCTTTTTTCTTTTTTTTTTTTTTGTTTTATTTTTTTCTATGAAGTTTACAGCAATTCATACTGCTTTTGAAGATTTTTATGAGGTTAAGTTGGCTGGCCATCATTTTGTCTTCATATTAGAATTGCTGAAACCTAAGGTCATGATGTGAGTCTTTTTAGTAATAGATGTAATACAGAATAGATGTCTGAATACAGAAACATATGTTTCAAAATCAGTCATCTGAAACCCCTAAAGGATATGTACCTCAGTGGAAGGAGTCCTAGAAAAGTATCATTCATTTGCTCAAAGTCAGTAAGGAAGATTATCTCTTCAAAGAGCTTGAGCCAATGCTTTGAGAGTGTTGAAAGTCTGGTTATAAGGTCCTTTGTACAATTAGAGATATTCTAGCTGAGAAATAAACATAAAAATTGATCTAAAGATGGTGATATTTCTTGGGACTTGCCCCAACCCATTCTGCATAGAATTCCCAATAAAGGTCCACCGAAGATGGTTTTCCAAACTTCTAAAACAGCAACAAATGAAATCCACTGTGAGACTCAGCAGGTATAGCAGGACTCCCAAGAATTTCAGAAAATTGTATATAGTCTGATGAAGATTCCAGAATTAATATCTTAAAGTGATTAAAGACCTATATGGAAATATCAAACCTATGAAAAGAATATGCTCTTTTGTAAGATTTATTTAATTTATTTTTAAGTAATTTCTGTGCCCAACATGAGACTCCTACAACCCTGAGACAAGAGTTGCATGCTCTACTGAGTGAACCAGCCAGATGCTGCCAGGATGCTATTTTTTAAAAAAAGAACCTCTAGAGTCATCAGGGTGGCTCAGTCAATTAAGCATCTGCGTCTTGGCTTCAGCTAAGGTCATGATCTCAGGGTTGTGAGATTGAGCCCCATGTCTGACTCTGCTCAGCAGAATCTGCTGAAGATTCTCTCCCTCTCTGTTTGTCCCTCCTTGCCCCTACTCACTTGAGTGCTCTTTCTCTCTCAAAAAACAAAACAAAACAAAACAAAAAAACCAACCAAACAAACAAAAAAAGCTAGAAATGAAAAACAGAAACTGAAAAAATTTCAGTAGAGGAGTTAAATAGCAGATTTGACACCACTAAGAAAGAACTAATTAACCCTAAGATAGAGCTGAGAAAAGTATCCAGGATTCACAGAGCTCAAAAAGCAAAATATGAAAGGACAATTTAGTCACAGAGATGGAGAGTAAAATGAAAACATTACAACATATACTTTATAGGCATTTCACTAGTAGAAACTGGAAAGAATGGGAAAGAGGCAATATTCAAAATGATTGTTGTGAAAGATAAGTCCTTGTATGTTAGAAGCATAAATTAAAAAAAAAAGTTATACCTATGTAAATTTTAATGAAAGATCAGAACATTAATGGCAAAGAAAAGAATTTAATTGCAACCTGTAATGGAACACCAGTTAGACTGGCTGCAGATTTCTCATCAGCAATAATAGATGCCAGAAGACAAGTTGGATTTATGTCTTTAGTGTTCTGAGGTAATTTGCTACTCTATAATTCTACTTCTATCACTGTTGAGGAGTAAAGTTAAAATTAAGAAATTTCCAGACCCGTAATGACTAAGAGTTTACCTTTTGAACACCATCGCCAAAGGTGGTATATACTAAAGGATATATTTTAGGAAGAAGAGAATTGAACCCAAAAGGAAGAAATAGGATATAATAAGGCTTGTTGAGCAAAGATTGCTTAAAATATTGGTAAATAGGGACGCCTGGGTGGCTCAGTGGTTGAGCATCTGCCTTCAGCTCAGGGCATGATCCCAGGTCCATGCATGAAGTCCCATATTAGGCTCCCTGTGAGGAGTGTGCTTCTCCCTCTGTCTGTGCCTCTGCTTCTCTCTGTGTGTCTCTCATGAATAAATAAAAATCTTCAAAAAGATATATTGGTAAATAATCATTAACTGTGAAAAATAGTGTAAAGTCATTGACTTACCGGTACTGTTGTTAAGACATATCTTTATTTACATAGCATTAAGGAAGAACAAAACAGTAATGAGAATTAAACCATGACATAGTGCTTTAATAATGGCACTGATCAATAGGCTAATCTGTTACACTAAGTTCCCTTTCTTTTGAAATTTCTTTTATCTAGTCAAAGGCATTTGGCAGTTACCTTCACGTAAATTGCTTTAAATCATGATAGAGAAAGCTTCCTTAACTTGTGGATAGCTTTCATAGTAGAAAAAAATCAATAACTAAAATTCAGTAAATCAAGAAATAGCAATATAGCCATGTTACACTAGAAGAAATAGCTAGAAGAGTCAAAAGTAGTTACCTTTCAGAATGGGACTGTGAGATTTTTTTTTATAGCTTATAAAACTATTTGATTAATTTTAACTGTGTATGTGTGAAATTTCACTTAAAGAAACACAAGACAATGATTCACCAAAGGAAAAATCAGTATAGCTAAATTACTTAGAAATAAATGGAGAATTAGATTTTAAGCAAAGAGCATTACATAGTGATAAAAGAAACCATTCACTAGTAATAATACTGACTCATATACCTAGCAGTGAAGCTTCAAAATATATAAAGCAACATTTGAGAAAATTAGAAATGGACAAGTTTTTCTCCCCTAAGACTCAAGTAAGAGTATGGGACATTTAAATAAGATAATAAAGTTAATCTATTCTGTATATCCAATTAGATAATGTCTTTTCAATGTTCATTGAAAATTGAATCATTTATAAAAAATCAATTATTTGGGAAGCCTGGGTGGCTCAGCGGTTTAGCATTTGCCTTCAGCTCAGGGCATGATCAAGGTCTAGGGATCGATTTCCCACATCAGGCTTCCTGCGAGGAGCCTGCTTCTCCTTCAGCCTATGTCTCTGCTTCTTTCTCTGTGTCTCTTGTGAATAAATAAATAAAATATTTTTTTTAAAAGTCAACTGTTTATAGTATACAGACAGTTACAAAGCAAGTTTCAATAAAGATCCAGAAATTAATGTACAAATTCTATTCTCTGAACATAATAAAATTAGAAGTCAGTAACCAAAAGATAATCATTACCACCTGTATATTTGTTTTGTTTTGTTTTTTACCACCTGTATGTTTGGAAATTAAACCAAATACACTTCTAAGTAATTTGTGGCTCAAAAAAGAAATCATAATGAAAATTACATAGTATTTAGAAATGGATACATTAAAAATACAATATAAACTTGAAAAACAAATCCAGAGCATCACTCAGAGGGCTATTTGTAGCCTGAATGCATATTTTAATCAGCTACCCATCCAACTGTAGATATTTTTTAAATATAGCAGTTTAACAAGACAGAACAATAAAACTGAGCAAAAATTAAATAGAAATTGAAAAGCAAAAATATATTTATTGATAACTGAGTAGTTGCTTATGTACTAAGGGAAGAATATATTTTAAGTTGTAAAAGAAAAAGAAGAGAAAATACTGCATTGCTCCTGGCTCAGAAAAATGTTACTGTATAATAAAAATGGCATCATTCCCTAAATTAATATATAGATTGAATGTAGCCTCCATTGACATCCTTAGGAAAATGTGCCTTTAGAATTGAAGTCTGGTCATTCTGACTTACTTGAAAATATTGCAATTTGTAAACATTACATCATTGGGAGTCAAATGGGAAAAAAAAAAAAAAAAGCCCAAAGGACAAAATAGAGGCTTCAAATATATAATCTGTTATAGGACTCGGAGGTGTAAGTTACAAACCAAGAATAACTTAAAGGTGAAAAGAATCACCTTTCATGAATTTTGGTAGGGCATTGAGGAAAATGGACATATATTTTTATCCCAGCTGTGGATAAGAAATCAATTTAGGACTATTTACGAAAACAGTATTCTCAGAGATTAGTTAGGTTTGTGACCATAATAGCTATCCTCCTGAGATGTGTCAGTTTAAAAGGAAAGCAGCAAAGAAAGGCAAAATACGGATAGTTGTTAAACCTATCCACATTGAGTAATGAGAGTTTGTTATACTAATTTTGCTTACTTTTATGTTTGAAATTTTCCATAATCTTTTAATGAAAGCAAAAGAATGAGAAAGGTATGTAGTATGCTTAACTGAAAAAATTTCTATCCAAAAATACAAACAATGCTTATATATGTTAAGCATATATAAGTTCCATAACCACATTCTTTTTTTATTTTTTTAAGATTTATCCATTTATTTATGATAGAGAGAGAGGCAGAGACTCAGGCAGAGGGAGAAGCAGGCTCCACGCCTGGAGCCTGATGCGGGACTTGATCCCGGGACTCCAGGATCTCGCCCTGGGCCAAACGCAGGCACCAAACCACTGAGCCACCCAGGGATCCCCCGATAACCACATTCTACTTATTCAGTAGAAAAAGGAGATCAACAGGCATACAAGGAAGTGTTGATAGTAAATCATTACACAGAAAAACCTGCAGCTTTGTTATTAGAAATAAAATTAGCATGAAAGTATTGCGGTGTGTTTATTAAGCTAGAAAAAAATTATAGAACCTTATGTTGGCTAGATGACTCACTTCTGTACTCACTAGTGACTGGATCTTCCTGGATGGAAAACTAGCAAAGTCTGTGGGATGCATAAGTGTCTAAGACATTAGTGAATGCTGCTATAGAGCAGACTTTCTTCTCTAAAATGCTGATAAATTTAGGTGGTTCCCCAAATATAGGTGGCCTTTTCAGCCCCTTAATGGTTCTGTATCTAGCAGCACATACTACAGGTCAGACACTATTTCCATGCATTCGATCCTCATAACTGCAGGAGGGTAGCTTCTATTACTGCATCTTACTGACAAGGGAACTCAGTCTTTGCAAAGTAAAGTGATTTTCCCCAAATCACACATTAATAATGAGCTCAACCAGGATTTGAGCCCAGACAATCTTACTTCAAACCCCCTGCTTTTTAAATCATTCCTCCAAATTCCCTTTCAAAATTAAAGCCATGTATCAAGTAGTTGACTTTCCTGTGTAGGGCCATTTAATTGCTTCAAGATATCTACTACTAACATTACAGCTTTGTTTTAGTATAGATTCTAGATGGTTTTGACCATAATGCTGATGGGAAGAAGCAGTGAAACAGATCTTCTGATATATAACTGATGGCATTGTAAATAGGTACAGCCTTTTTTGGAAAGCATTTTGGCAGCATATTTCAAGAACCATAAAATGCTCATATTTTTTGACCTAGTTAATGCCACTTCTGGGAATCTTCTAAAGAAATAGTCTAATATGGAAAAAGCCGTAAGCACTAAAGTGATCACCACAGCCATGTTTGTAATAGAGCAACTGGAAGCAACCCTAAATGTTCATCAGTAAAGGAATGATTAAACACACCATGGTATATTTACTTAGGCAGCCAATAAAGATGAAGTGTGATGCAACATAGACAAAGAAAACACAGTCATCTTGAGTTTTCAAAGCAGCACACAGCTGTATGTGCACTAAAATTAGAGCTTTTACAAATATGAAAAAAGAATGACAGAAAAATGATCGTGGGTCTAATTTTTCTTCTGTTTTTCAAGCTTTTAGTAATACATATTTATTCCTAATTTTAAGAATCAAGTCACATGATTACCTAATAAAAATGTTTTTGTGTATTTATCTCCTAACCCTCACTAGATTGTAAGCTGCTTGGTGATTGCCTGCAGCATGCTAAAAACGTGCAAAGGGCACCAAACCACAAGTTTGAACACAGGCAAACTTCAAGCACTTTTCAGGTGCTTCATTTACTGGTTGCAGGAACCTCGGCCAGTCACTATCTCAGCTGCCTCATTTGACCCATGAACTGAGCAGTGCAATTTGCAAAGCATGAGTAGAATCTGGAGTCAGGGAACCTTGCTGTATGTCTTTGGCTCTTAGACAAGTGGCTTAAACTTTGTAAAGCTCAGTTTCCTCATCCATAAAAATGGAGCTAGTGAGGTCAAGGTCTGGTGCTCCTTTAAATGCCTGAAAATGTTCCTTCCATTCATCTATGACCCTTATAAGGTGTTCCTCACTTTCTTTATCCTCACATGATGAGAGCAAATATAGAGTCTTTCAGCTAACTTCTTTTACCTGAAACCTTTTGAGCAGCAGCTTTTACACATCAATCTTCTGGTGTACCTTGTCTATAATTTAGGGTTAAGGATGAAAGAAGAAAATCTTTTGTCATTCACTGTGGCTGGCAAGATTTTCAGTTTTGTTTTAATCTCTTTTTTCTCCATTATAAAAATGTAGTAAGTGGTCATTGTCACATTTGAAAAATACGAAAAGCTGCAAGGAAAAAATTATACCGTAATCATTCTATCTAGAAGTAACCATTATATGTTTCATTTTATTTCTTTTTAATTTTTTTCAATATTTTTATCTGATTTTTAAAAAGGAGAAATTGGGATCCCTGGGTGGCGCAGTGGTTTGGCGCCTGCCTTTGGCCCAGGGCGCGATCCTGGAGACCCGGGATCGAATCCCACGTCGGGCTCCCGGTGCATGGAGCCCGCTTCTCCCTCTGCCTGTGTGTCTCTCTCTCTCTGTGACTATCATAAATAAAAAAAAATAAAATAAAATAAAAATAAAAAATAAAAAAATAAAAAGGAGAAATATAGGAAAGCTCTTATTAGAATGTTTGTTATGTTTGGGGCAAGTTTAAAATGATATTTTGTGTTTGTTTTGAGATAGTTTACCTTTAATTAGTAATTCCTATAAAAGGATAAAGACTAAGCCACCAGGAGGGAACCAGATAGAGAATGGGGGTAGGGATATCTCTATCTTAATTAGTAGGATAGTTTATTTCTATAATTCTGACACCTGTTAAAGAATGAACTTAGTAAAGTCTAATTACCCAAGTCATGCTTCCAGGAATTTTTTAGGACAATTACAATTTTAAATAACTTGTGATGTTTTCATTGCAAGTTATCTTGTACCATTTCTGATCATGTGTTGTGAGTTTTGGTTTGGAAAATACAATCATCATACATAAACTTGGAATAAAGAAAAAGCTTACAGAATAACCACAGATTCTTGGCTCTTGTCCTTTTCATTTTTAGAACATGCAGTTAAAAAAAAAAAAAATCAGTCCCTGTAATATCCTGTGGAGAAAAGGAGGAAATTTATCCAGTGTCAGAACCAACAGCAGCAAATACCTCGAAAAACAGCCTGAGCTACTGTGGCCATGTGGGGCCAGGCATTGATGTCACATTACCCTGACTTGTGTTGGACTTGTACTTAAATCAGTAAGAGAGAATGCACTTGTTGAGGGATTGAGAGCCTTGATCCCTCCATTTTCTGGGGTTTGCTGTTGAAGGGAGGCTTCTACAGGATGACTTTAAAAATGGGGGGAAAGGTCTTTTCCTTCTTTCATTTCTTTTCTCCAGAGCAGCAATAGAATTATGAATGGTGACAGGGTACATCCCATATAAATAATTTGCAGTGTGGCAGATCTGTCATCCTCACTACATTGAAAAGGACATGAGAAATGTTCGAGGTCAGTGTATTGTCTTGCCTCATCACTCTCCTTTGAATATGCCACTGTGGCTTGTGCCCTTTTGACTTCTGAGGTCTGCTGCCACAGGCAAGAGACTCTTGATTGGTTGGGAGTAGGTGTCCCTCACTCCTGCTTAAGTATCTGCACATCAGGGAAGTCACTTGTCCTTTTGAGTCATTTCTTCTGACAAGGATGGGCCATAACTCCTTACTGATACTGCTTGTTAACCCTTCCCAATCACTTCCTCCTTGAGGAAATCACTTGACTTCTTTACAGGAGAACACCTAACTGTTTGAGGATCCAGCTTAGAATTTAATTGACCTCTACAGCCTTAGGCAGTACTTAGGTGCTGTGGGGTAGTGGGGATTTGTAAGTGTCATGTGAGAAGGGGGCAGATAACTAAACCCTGTAAACCTTCTACTTGGAATAACTTTAGTCTCTCCAGAACTGTGCTTGCCTGAGATAGAACTTGGCATCCTGTGAAAAATTATGACCTGAGACTTTTGAACTGCTGAGGAAAGTGATATCCAGAGCTGGAAAAGGGAGGAAGCTCCATAGAATATTAGCTGAATTTACATGCTGTTCTTGTAAGAGAAGATGATCAGTTCTACTTAATTCACTATACTTTTTAAATTTTTTTCTATAGTTGATTATTGATAAGTGATTTTTTTTTTCAGTATTGCCTGTCGGGGCACCCAACCTTACCGTGCAATGTGCTCAAATTCAAATCAACTACCATTATGTTGGACTGTGGATTGGACATGACTTCCACTCTCAATTTCCTTCCTTTGCCACTTGTTCAAAGGTATGTGCTGCTGCATCTGAGACAAAATGAGCATTGGTTTGCTGAAAAATGATACTGATTAGCATAAAGATTACCAGTACCTTGTGTGTTGTCCTTAGTTTACTTTGTTCCCTTAAAAATGTTCTTCATCAGAATTATTTCCTTTGGCTGGGTTGATGGAAAGTGTTGTATCGATTTATTGATTGACTTCTTTATTATAACTTCTGAGCTTCTGTAAATGTTCTTGCAACTGTTCCGTGCAAGTAAGGTCATGTATATTTCATCTTTCTTGCTAATTTATATAAGAGCTGATAAATGGTCAACTGATGAGCCCAAGAATTGAATTTTAGAATAATTTAACTGCCTTTGCAGGGACTTGACATCATAGAGCCGACATTTCTTTTTGATAGGTATCTATGTGTTTTTTTCATAATAGTCAGCTATAGAAATTATAGAATAATATATGCAGCCAAAGTCCTTGTCTTAAAGCAGATAGATTACCTGAAGCCTATAGTCACCACTGTTTACTCTTACTATGACTTTAAGAAATTGGTTTCCCAGCTTGCAGTTAATTGAAAACAGCAATTTATAAGAGAGTTGGGTAATTAACAGAAGCAAATACATTCCCAGTAACAAAAAGTGGTACATAGGAGAGACAGAAAATCTATCTAAAGCAGATTTAAGAGCTTAAAAGCATAGCAACCTGAGCAAACTATCTAATGTATTTCATTCATTCCTGAAGACATCACTATATGCAATGATTATTCATAATGATAACCTTCTAGAAAAAGTATAATTAAAACTCACCCTCTGGTTTTTTTTCTGAGATAAGGGATACAATAAGGGGACAGAGAGAATTCAGAGATAATTCCAGATTACATTTTATGCAAAGCTGATAAAATTCAATTATAATCACACCCAACACTTAGAAATACATTTATTATCCACAGATATTATCTATCTATATATATTTACAATTGTTTCAGAAACTGTAGGTATCACATATATTTCGGTAAAAAATGACTGACAAGTTATTTCTTACTAAAATAGCGTGATATTATTGTCTATGTGTGCTCCCTCCACCCTCACCCCTACCCCCCCAGATTACAGTGTTCATTTATTTGGTGTTTACCAGGAATCTGCACTGTGCTGGACCAAGGGATACAGACATGAATAAGACAACTTTATTTTCCTCATAGAGCTTATATTCTGTTGGGGAGAAAGTATTTTACAGTTGAAGATTTCATTATACTTGTGTTAAGAGAATAACTATATATTTGAGATAATTACTAAAAAATAAGATATAAGGTACTAAAAGAGTTTCCGAAAGGGCTCCTACATGCTCTGTGAGATCATTAATTATCTTGGTGCTCAGTCCTGAATTGGGCAGACAATTCTGTCTGCATATTTTCCCTTTCTTATTCATTCTTGTCTTTATTTAATTCTGTATTCTCACAGCACTGATTCAGCATTGGAATCCCCTTATACTCTCTTCCCCTTATCATCGTTCTTCCATCAGAGAGAGGTTATACTTGTGGGATGATTGGCAGTCCATATGTAGTTCCTTATAAAGAGTATTTTCTGTTGCTTAGGCCAGAAACCTTGGAGATACACTTGGCTAAAATAGTATCCCCAGTCCCTCCCTGGCCCTTCATCCTACTTGGCTTTTCTTCATAGCACTTATATGTACATACTTAGTCTATATATTAGCTATCTTCTCCACTAAAAGTTTTTTAAGGACAGGGATGCCTAAAATAGTTCATGGCATATATTAGCTACTCAGTAAAGATTTGTCATAAGAATGAATCCTTTTATCTTCTCTGAATCCAACCCTTCTTAAAGAGCGATTTTGCTATTAATTTTAATCTTTCTTTTTTATCTTGAACCTCTCCATCTTGATTCAGTTCTTCCCATTTAATTATACTCAGTTACTTCTAATTTAATATTTTTAAATTTTTTTAAGATTTTATTTATTTATTCATGAGAGACACAGAGAGAGAGAGAGAGAAAGAGAGAGAGAGAGAGGCAAAGGCACAGGCAGAGGGAGAAGCAGGCTCCACGAAGGAAGCCTGATGTAGGACTCGATCCTGGGACTCCGAGATAATGCCCTGAGCCAAAGGCAGATGCTCAACCGCTGAGCCACCCAGGCGTCCCAAATTTAATATTTTTAAAAAATGTTTTTAACCTTCTCTCAACTCTACTTTCCCCTTCAGCATTACTAACTCCTCTCCACTCTATACTTTGCCTATACCACCTACCAGAACATTGCTTACTAGAGTCAAAAATGACTTCCATGTCACTAGATGCACATTTGTCCGTTCTCATTCCTATAATGCACATTTGTCCGTTCTCTGGCCATCAGCTGGACCTTTCCTCCATGATAATGAGCTCCCCTGTTTTCCTCTTTTCTGACTTCCTCTTCTATCTACTCCGGAGATTAATCTTTCTCTAACTTACAGTCACATATCAGAGTTCTTCAATATCCAGTGCTTGGCCAGTAGAGTCTCCACCAAGGGAATTTCCTAAATGCTTAGGGCTTTGATAACCATCTAAACAATAACCTACAAATGTATACCTTTAGTTAATAATTCTCTTCTGAGTTCCAGATCCATATACCCGAAACAACTACTGAGGTTTTTTTTTTTTAATTCCTTGGATCTGGTTTGAAGTCACTTCAAAACTCATCATGCCTCAAACTGAGTCCATGAGCAAACTTGGTTCAGAAGAGGAGAGAAGACCTTCCCAGATCTGGTTTTCCTCCGCAGTACCCTATATTAGTGATTGGCAAGCTGTTACAAAAGCCAGAAAACTGGGAGTTAACTTAGATATGCCACTCTTTCTCACTGCCTATATGCGAGTCTTTCTTGAAGCCTTGTTATTTTTACCTTCTCAGACACTCTAGAATCCAGTCACTTCTCTTTAGTCCTACTATAAGCATGACCATCTTTATAGGCATTACTGCCAGAGCCTCCTAGTCAGTTTCTTCAGTTCTAATCTTGCTCTCATCTGAATCCAGAGCCATTTTTGCATAACTTTTTATTTTGAAATCATTTCAGATTTATAGAAAAGTTGCAAGAATAGTACAAACAACTCCCAATTACCTTTTATCATATTACCTTTTATCATATGTGCTTTATCATTTTCTTTTGATATGTATGCATATAATTTTTTCTGATCCATTTGAAAGATACAGGATGCTCCTTTACTACCTAAATAGTTGAGGCCTATCTTCTAAGAAAAAAGAAATTATTTTATATAATCACAGTATAGTAATCAAAATCAGTGAATCCAGATAATACACTGACACTGTGTTAGTGTCTAGGCTGTATACCTTTTTCATATTTCCCAAGTTATACCAATGCGTATTTCACTCTAATACCTTTTATAGGGGAAAAAAAAAAAAAGAATAGCATTACTGGTCCAAGATCAGTCCAGATCACACATTGCATTTAGTTGCCCTGTCTTTAGTCTCCATTAATCTGGAAGAGTTTCATAGTCTGTCTTTATGACCTTGTCATTTTTAGGAGTATAGCCTAATTATTTTATATAGCATCTTTCAGTTTAGATTTGTCTGGTATCTCCTCATGATTAGATTGGGGTTATTTGGATAGGAATACCACACAAATGTGCTATATATTACCAGAATGCACATGGTGTCAATTTTCTTCAGAATCAGCTTTTAGAAATATATATCTAATCTTGTCTCTCACCTCTTTAAAACCTTTCAGTGGTTTTCATTGCTCTTAGGATAAATACCAAGTTCATCTACCCCTCTAGTAGCTCACTTTTTATTTCCTTTCAGTTTCAAAGAAATCATATATCCACATATTTTTCTTTCAGCCATAAAGATTCTTTTCTTCCTCCCCCATCTTGCCTTCCCTTAGCCTACTTCAGAAGAGCATTTATACCTCCAGTTTCTGTAGGAAGGACATAAAGATAGCATTCTGATTGGATGAGACAGAGAGGAGGGTAAGTGGGCCTCTTTGTGAAGTTTCACTTGAATAACGTTTTATATAAGATATCCATGCCAAAGGCTGGTCAGAATGACTGGAAGAGAGTATGGGCCTTGTAGCTGTCTTTCTCTATTCCCTCCAAACCCTACCCTTTGACTCAGTTTCCCCTTTAATCTAGAACTGTCCAGATCTCAGTTCAGTCATTATAGCCCAAAGAATTCTTTTTTTCTTTTTCTTTTTTTAAGATTTTATTTATTTATTCATGATAGACATAGAAAAGAGAGGGAGAAGCTCCATGCTGGGAGTCCGACGCGGGTCTCAGTCCTGGGACTCCAGGATCGTGCCCTGGGCCAAAGGCAGGTGCTAAACCGCTGAGCCACCCAGGGATTCCCCCCAGAGAATTCTTTTGATGCTGCTTGACCAGTTCCTCTTTAGAGAACTTTCTACTATATTGCATCATCATTTTTAGCATTTTGTACTCTTTTTTGTATGATTACTTGATATGTCTGTCTTCCCTGCTTACTCAGAAGGACAGATATGTTTTATTCATGGTCATATCACCAGAACCTGCATACCTGACAAATAAAGATTCATTACTAAATGAGTGAAGATGAACACCTCATTCTTCTACAGTACTGTACCACATGTTAAGGCTGTTCTCTCCCTCTTCCCTCTTTATGGAAGCACCTCCTCCACTCTCACCTCCTAAGTCTTATTCCCAGCTCTCCCACAATACCCCACACTGTCAAATGTGCCCTTTCTGTGTGAACCTATAACACCTCTGATTACCACTTCTCCACTTTATAGTTTCATTTTGTTTTGTTTTTCTTAAAATTTATTTATTCATGAAAGAGAGAGGCAGAGACACAGGCAGAGGGAAAAGCAGGCTCCCTGGGAGGAGCCTGATGTGGGATTCTGTCTTGGATCCCAGGATCACGCCCTGAGCCGAACGCAGATGCTCAACCACTGAGCCACCCAGGCGTACTCCTTTCATAGTTTTTATTTTATTCTATTGTAATTACTGTTTACCATCTCCTTGTATTAAAGTGCGCACTCCTAAAATTTAAGGATTATTTTGTGTACTGTCATATGCTTATACTTTGTATACTTTGCTCAAGAGTAAGCTCTTATTAATGTTTTTTGAATGAAGGAATGTGTATGCCTCTTACATTCTTTTCTGATTATAAAAGTAATACATTTCAAAGTAGAAAGTTAGAAAAATGAGGGCAGCCCCGGAGGCCCAGCCGTTTAGGGCCGCCTTCAGCCCGGGGTGTGATCCTGGAGACCCTGGATCGAGTCCCACATCAGATTCCCTGCATGGAGCCTGCTTTTCCCTCTGCCTGTGTCTCTGCCTCTCTCTCTCTCTCTCTCTCTCTCTCTCTCTCTCTGTGTGTGTGTGTGTGTGTGTGTGTGTGTGTGTCTCATGAATAAATACATAAAATCTAAAAAAAAAAGTTAGAAAAATGAAAAGTAAAAGAAAATGAATTGCATATCATGTTCATTCTACCTTTCACTTTTTTTTAGGCAATAAATTACTTTTAAATGCCTTAGGTTATTTATATACTTACAGGAATATTTTACCTATTTTTTTTAAATAAATAGATGAAGGGGATTAAGAGGCATAGACTTCCAGTTATAAAGTAAGTAAGTCACAGAGATGAAAAATACAGCATAAGGAATATAGTCATTAATATTGAAATAATGGATGGTGACATTTGGTGACTACAGTTATCATGGTAAGCATTTAGTAATGTATAGAATTGTTGAATCAATAAATACTAAAATGGCAGATCTTGTATACATGTTTTTTCTTGACTATAATATTTTAATGGCATTTTTTCTAAAAAATTGTTGAATGGGAGATGCATAGATATTTCATCTATAGTCATAATTTTTCTCCCATATTTTATTAAAGTAAATTTCTGTGGAGACTTCTGTCTCCTTGTTTTACAAAATTCACACAGTCGGGCACCTGGATAGCTCAGTCGGTTGTGTCTGACTCTTGATTTTGGCTCAGGTTATGATCTCAGAGTAGTGAGATCAAGCTCCGTGTCAGCTCCACCCTGGGTATGGAGCCTGCTTAAGATTCTCTCTCCTTTTTCATCTGCCTCTCAATCCCCCACCCCACCCCCCATGCACACACATGCTAGCTCTCTCTAAAAATTTTTTTAAAAATTAAAAAAATAATTACACAGGAAAATTGTGTGATCATTAAGAGCAATATAATAAATCCCTTCCCCTTTGGTAGCTTAAAGTGTACTGACTATGATTTAGTCATTAAATGAGTAAAACTCAGTAACCAAATATTTTTATCTCTGTAGTCAGCATCCCTTTGCCATTTGGTGACACATTTCTGTGGCCATCATCTTTGATACTGTTGTTATGACATGGTTATTGCTTTTCCTTGAGCAATCAGTTCCATCTACTGGCAATTTCTCAAATCCAGAATAACTACAGGTGTTTTATAGAAGGCTTTGATGTTATTAAAAAATAGTTTAACAAGAGTTAAAACTACAGCTTCTGGGGGGCTCCTGGCTGGCTCAGGTGGAGGACCAATGTGACTCTTGATCTCAGGGTTGTAAGTTTAAGCTCCACACTGGGTGTAGAGATTACTTAAAAATAGAATCTTAGGGGGGAAAAAAAAGAAACCTACAGCATCTGAACATTTTACTTTAAAAATAATTGTCTGATAAGCAGTGAGGACATGTGAAGACTGCTGAATCAGTCATCTATAATTTGAAGGCTGATTCGTGTGTGGGGAACAGACAATGCATGTCCTGTGATCCAGTTCTCTCTACAAAGGAAAGTGGATATTTACAACCTTTCTTTAGAGAGTTAGCGGGCATGAGATGAGAACGGTATTCCCTTTGTTTTGTCATTATACTTTCATCTGAGTGCTTCGTTTTTAGATCTGATCTGACAGTAAATACATTTTTCAAGAAGTCTAGAAGTGAAGACCCGCATGTAACCATGAAATGAGATGGAAATTAAACCATTAATGATAGAATATTTTTCTGAGAGGTTAGAGCAGAACTCCCACAGTTTTAAAAAACAAGCTTATCAGGTATATTTTATACAAACCAAATTTATTCTGCTACTAGTAATTTTCATTCCTAAGTATGAAATCCAAAATTCTCACTTTTTGATAAATAAAAGCAAAATGTAAACAGAGAATAGGGAAAGGTATGTGACTTCATTATCTTTACATTCTTAGAACTTTTCTGTAAATTTGAAATTATGTCAGAATTAAAAGTTATCCCTCAAATTCTTATTTTTTTCTAAAATTAGATAGATGTATATTTTACTCAAGTTTTTAACCTTTTCTAAAAGACTGGAAAATATTCACAATATTTGTGTTTCTATTTGACTTTCATACCCTAACTACAAAGTCTGAACTTGATAAAACTATTTTGGCAAGAAGATGAGGGACTGTATATTAATTTGATTTCTGATTATGGAGTCTTTTAGTCCCACACCATTATTTTGCCCTTAATTTTTTACTTTAGAGACTAATTTTGTGATGAACTGCTAACATCCTGTCGCCATCCAACTTGTACTAGTGATGTGCTTTCTTCACATAACACCTTGGTCATTAAGTTTTTCTTTTCATCAGCATTTCTCCCTAAGTTATTTGCATTTTCAGCCTTCAGCATAATTCTTCTAGTCAACTAATAGCATACACTCAAATTCTAAGATTACCAGAAGTAAATGATATCTGAATCTAGATTTCTTAAATGTAACATGTACTTGAAATCAGCCTAACTATCTAGAAAGTATTCACCTACATATGCTGTCATTTTGTAATACTTAGGAAAACTAGGTTCATTTTCCAGAATTGGAAACCCAAGCCACAGGTGAGAAGTGACTAATCCATTTATAAACAGTGAATCTGGAATGTGGACTTGACTGAAATTCAGGTATTTTTATTTGCAGTGAATTCAGGCTGATAGGCAGCTGAGTGTTCTTGTCAGAGCACCTGACTCCTTGAGTCTGTTTTCTCATCCACAATATGATGATCCCATTCAGCTCTCCCCTCAGGCTTCTTGTCAAGCACAAGCAAGGTGAAGTCATGGGCAGTCACTGGAAAACTATAAAATGTTCTAGTGTCTCATCTTTCTTCTTTCCCTTTATTATTCTGCATAGGAGTCTTTCATCTTCCCAGTTTAGCGCTAAACTATTTGGCTTTTTAATGTTCTGTTGCCACATAATTCTTAAGCTTGTTACAACATGGTTATTTTTCATCTTTTCTATTAGTATTTTGGGTGGACATTGCTACCAGTAATTTGAAACTGTTTTTAACTTTATGGAGACGATACAGTCACCATGAAATCACTGAGGACTATAATCTACTTAGGATAATTTAATCTTTTGTTTTGCAGTCCCAGGCTGTCTAATCTTCCTGGCTGGTCCCTAAAGGATGGAAATGCTTTTTTGGACAAGGTAATGATAACCGAGGCATATCTACACCCAGTGGAAAGCCATCTTGTGATACCAGAGCCACCCCTATTGTAATGTGACTGGTGGGCTCATTTTTTCCCCCTGTGTATTCTCTGAAAAATCCCGAGATCCATGTGTAGGGTCTTCTGTTTCTTTAGAAATAATCTAAACTTGGCGATTATTGTTTTTTAAGAGCCTTTTAGGGAATCTCAGTGTTCAGATTCAGGTCCAATTTGCTTGTGTGTAAAAATCTAAGAACTTCTGCTGCAAATACATTTTATCACCACAGAAAGAAAACTATTATTTTTAGAAATGCGATGAGAGTTTCAAAGGTAATGCCTATAGAGAGTTCCATCCGGTTCGTTCTATTTTCAGGCTGTACTAACTCCATGACTGGAAGGAGTAAAATTTTTTTAAAAAAACTTTAAAATCCTCAAGTATGTGAGTTTTAAACTGCTTCTGTCGGCAGTTAGCTAAGGTAGGGCTTTGAACAAAGTTTGCTTCTTACTCTTTGGGTGAGGAGAGGCCGTGGAAGGTTTTAAGAAGGCAGTATCATTGTCTGATCAGATCACTCTGACTGCCATGTAAAGAACAAACTACGAAGCCAGTGTTTAACTTCCCAGGCAGTGTGTTCTTTTGGTTGGCGGGGGGGGGGGGGGGGGGGGGTATGTTCTTGGGTAAATTGTAAAAAAGGGTCTTCTCAACTATGAACTATGATCTTATTCCAGCCTTTCCTGGTAACCTAGAATGGGCAGCCTTATGTAGGTCATAAAAAAATGGTACAGTTCTAGGAATTTAGGGTTTGGGGGGTTCTGTTATGACTTTAATCACTGACTACACCTACAGTAAATGACAAATAACTTTTTTCTTTGAGGCTATTAAGTTTTTTTTTTTTTTAAGATTTTATTTATTTATTCATGATAGTCACACAGAGAGACAGAGAGGCAGAGACACAGGCAGTGGGAGAAGCAGGCTCCATGCAGGGAGCCCAACGTGGGATTCGATCCCGGGTCTCCAGGACCCAGTGGTCCTGCGCCAAACCGTTGCGCCACCCAGGGATCCCTGAGGCTATTAAGTTTTTGACATTAGATTATCTTCACCATAATAATTCCTTCCTCAGATCAGTTTTTAGGCAGTCAATTTATAAATGAGAGACCAAAGATACAAAAAATGTTAAAACTGTAATCTAGTCATATTTTCTACTAAAAAAATCCAAAGTAAAAGATGGTTTAAAACTGTAAAGCTCATCCATGCCACTCTTCGTCCTCTAAATCATTCTTCCTCTCTCAAGTTTCACAATTTTTTTTAAGTTTTATTTATTTATGCATCAGAGAGAGAGAAAGGCAGAGACACAGGCAGAGGGAGCAGCAGGCTCCATGCAGGGAGCCTGACGTGGGACTCGATCCTGGGTCTTCCTGGGTCTCCAGGATCACACCCTGGGCTGAAGGCAGCGCTAAACCACTGAGCCACCTGGGCTGCCCACAAATTTCACAACTGAAAGACTGAATAAATTTGATTCTTAAAAAGAATAATCTGTGTAACGCATTTTCTTCTTGTAGTAGGTATTGTTAAAGAAAGGGGTGGTAAAAAAAAAAGAAAGGGGTGGTATTTTTATAGAATTAATTTCTATAACTGCACCCCAACCTCCAGTGCAGGCCAAATGTGTATTTTGAAACCAGATTTCCCTCATAGTTAACTGTAAAATTATGTGACATTCAGGGACCTGTGCACCTGATTTCAGCCTGACTCTCCTGCTGGCTATAAATCATTGTTCCCTGAGAAAGGCTTGGAAGCATCCCATTACCAGTACATTGTGAGCGAAAATGACTTGCATGTGTATGTGGGAGCATTTCATTACAAGGGAGTGGTGAATAAAATACAGGGACACTGTGAGTGCACGGAATGGCAAATACGCTTTTCCAGGCCACGAAAGAGGAGAGCCTCTGAGGAGGATTTGTCATGTGAGGTGGACATGCTCCGATGTGTAACATTATGGGGAAGAAGATTACATAGCCAATTTAAGACCAGGCAGGACTTTGAAATTTCCCATGATTTGTCTTTAATCATATTTAGCCTCATCCTAAGGGAGTTGGAAGTCTTCTCTCATTAAACATAATTGCTCATTTGTTTTTAGCTAACAGGTACACTATAATTAAGAACTGTTTCAGTCCGTTTTTGGCTCCGTCTTTCACTGTTTAAACAGTAATTCTATAAAGAGAGGAGCCAGTTTACAGTGAAAGGCAAGGGGAGGAAATCTTCTGCCAAGGTTCTGATATGAGACTTGTAAAATTCAAAAGGAAAATAACATACAGTTAATACCCTAATTTCAGATAAAGATTGAGAGTAAAACCATTCAGACTCTAATGTATAAAGACACGCATATATGATTATATAGAAAGGCATGTTCAGTGATGAATGAAAACATGATGGAACAAAATTCCAACAGTATTTCTCTTTTTCTGGAAAGAGCAAACTATCAGCCAAATACTGATTTTCACTCATTTCCTTATAAAATCATAGAAAATGTTAACCTTGATGAACCAAAAAAATCCTCCACGGATTTCAGTTTAAAGTAGGAGTGAGGGAAGACAGCAACTCTAGTTGCATGTGTATCAGCTGACAGCTTATCTCTAGTGGCCTCAGGAGGCATTGTAGCAGACCCTGTTGGTGGCCCACTCATGCCTCTTCCCTGTGCTATTCTCTCATAATTTCAGCTGCCAGTATATCTACCAATCTGCCAGAGAGCTTTTTCCGTGAAGCTGCACAAAATGCAGAAGTTGCCATGTAAATATCCCAGATCCTTTGCCTTTGGGGAGTGTGACTCCAAGGTGTATGTTCTACACCATTTCTTAGAGTTCCTGTGGGAGTAAGTTCCAGCTGCCCACAGTGGTGTGTAGTTCAGTAGCGTATCCATTGTCTGCTCCTGTCCTTTCCATTAATCACTCACATATCCTGCTCTTTTCTCAGCGTTTCCAGATAAGCTTGCACTCACCCTTTTCTTGACATCTGTTGTTGAGGAAATCCAAACTAAGGCATATTAAATATGGTAGGTCATGAGCAGAGTGGGGTGTTGTAGTTTATTTTATTTTCTATGTAAGTATACTTTTTTCTTTTGAATGAAGACATTTGGTTTATAGCCCTGAATAAATTGTATGCTCCACAAAGACAAAGATTATGTTCATGGAGGTGATGGTGGTGGTGATGGTTTAATCCCTACCCTCTACTCTTCTTCTCTGTCCTTGCTTACCCCTTACCCCTCAACCCTTGGTAGGAGGAGAAAGAGGCTGTAAGTCATTTGTCTAGGACCAGAACTCCTAAGCTGATTGCATAATAAAATCACTGGATTTGCTTATTATAAATATAGGTTGCATGCCTCATCCCCAGACTTCTGATCCCTTGGGTCTTAGATGGGACTCAGGTATCTTTACTTCCATGAGTATTACCAGATCATTCTTATTTTGCTATACAGGCTACATGACTACTACTTGGAAAGCAGTGCATCATGAGTTAGAAAGTAGCATATGTCCACACCTGCCTTGAAGAGGCATCAAGAAATGTACAAATTCTAAGTTAGCCACCAAACAGCATTTTTTATCCTGAATAAGACACTTAGCCTCCCTGGGCCTAAATAGGAAAAACAGTTGGCCTGAATAACCTTCCAGCTGCCCTCTAACTCTTTGGCGATCTGTGATTCTTCATGGAAAGCTTGGTTTGGGGATGAAGTTTCTTTGGTGCTGTATCTGTTGGATATCTCTTCCTAGAATTTTTTTCCTTTTTGTTCCTTTTAGGAGCTAAAAGAGTGCTCGGGTCATGTATTTGTGGATTCTGTGCCTGAATTCTGCCTACCAGAGGTAAGATGAAAGTGATTCTTACTGTAGAAACAAAGCATATCTCTCAAAATGAAGTCAAGAAATAATTTTAAGGGGCTTAGCTTTGTTTTCAATTTGAAATGAATCTATTATTCTAGGCACATTATTATGCAGCTAAAATATAATCATTTAGGAGCTTTTTACTTTTTTCTTTTTTTAGGAGATTTTTATATTATCTGTAAGAAATTTAACTCTGCTTTTTTGTATTCCTTGTTCTTTCTGTAATCCCCACAGATACTTTGTACCAGGGCATAGTTTTGAGCAAGGTTTAGAAATAACTCAAGCCTCTCAGTTTTGTAATTACATGCCTGTGTCTTAGATTAGCCATACCTTTTGTAGTCCTGCTTACAGTGGGTATTTGGGAATTGCTGTTAATTCAGCCAATATAGTAAAATGTAAAAATTCTTGCTGACTTGAAATATCATATCAAATATTGCTTAAAATTCACAGATTCTGAATTGAGCCATTAGGTACCTATTGCTTACATATTATTATCACAGTGAGATTGTTATAAGAGTTTGGGGCCAGTTTTATCATTTTAAAGGAAGTGAAGATCAATTTCCATTAATTTTAAAGACAGCTAATCCCTCAACAATGCTGGTCTCTAGAGTGGTGTAGATGGCATTCTCAACAGACAGTATAGGAAGACCAGTAGTTAGCAAGTCCCACGTTCCTGAAAAAATCAACGAGAGGCTACCATTCTATTTTTTCCATGCACCTAGTGGATTATAGTGCCTATAGGAGATACTTTCACAGTTCAGTGCCAAAAGAAAATTTGGAGTACTGTTTCCCTTATTTTTGTACTCTCTTCCTGCCTCTCTTTCCATTTCAACACTTTCTTTGATACTCTGTAGATAAACTTTTCTTCTTTGAAGTATGTGTATGTGCCCTTTTGGGATAGTGGAGTGAAAGAGAAGAAGAAAGACAAAGCAAGGTATGGTAATTGAAGATGGCAGATAAGGGAAAAAGTTTGAGATAAAGTAATAAGAATAAGGGTGAAGCTAAAGAGTTACCAAGAATCCTGGTCTCTTCCTAACTGCTATTCAAATCTTTTGTCACCTTTACCTGTCATTTAGGAATTGGTGGGACAGGTCCCCATCTGTTCAAAGATTCCTAATCTCAAGTGCTACATTTATTTTCGGTACGGTACTGACTGCTGCAACCTTCAGTTCGTGGACAACAATGTAGAATTTATGAATTGATGTTCTGATGACTTTCTGACCTGCTCCGTAAAGTACTAAACTATTAGAAATTGGAATTAAACAATTATCATTTCACAGTTCATCTTTTGCTGGGCTAAAGGATTATTGATCTATTGAGGCTTCTAGAGCTATATATATAAGGGTTTTCAACTCGTAATGTCTTGTAGTTTGTATCAAGTTAGTAATAGTCACTATTTTAAGGTAGAGGTAGGGCATTGTATGCTTGGGAGAAAATAAGAGAGTCACAGAATCAGGAGAGAGGTACTTACTCCAGTTCAGTCTTCACAGACTTGAAGGTGAGCCAGGCAGACCTACTCCCAGTCTTCATGGAATTTATAATCTAGTACAACTACCTTAAACATTTTTGTATGTCTCAAAGTCCACACTGTAGATTGAGTATAAGGTCTAGGGCAGTATAGTAAGCAGCCAGTAAATTATGAGTGTTTGACCCAGTTTATGATCTATAGAACCCAAGTGTCTATATACAAGTTGAAAATTAAAATAATCCTCATTGGATTTCATCAAGTGAAAGAATGTAAGCAAATATATAAATGTGAGTATATAAACATGGTTTGGATGTTAAATTTATTTCTCAGAAGAAAAATGTTTATGTAGGCACTCTTGATATATATACAGAGTGTATATATATACTTTTTTTCTTCCAGCTGTCCTCACCAGATTTTTCATCATTCTAGACTCTGTGGGCTGATTCTTATATATTAAAGAGAAATTTCAAACTCACCCAGTTTCTAAATGCAAGAGGGAGAGTGGAGATGCTTTTGAGCCTTCTTGTTGCTTCACCTGTTATTCCCTTGTTATCTTCCAGATCTGTCACTCTGTAATTATGTCTTAATTTTCTTATTTGTTTAGAAATGGTTCTAGAGAGATAGTAGGGAACAGAACTAGTGAAATGTTACATGACCCCTCATTATGAGGGTATTGTCTTGGAAGTGTACGGCATACAACATGGAGTTAAGGGTGGTATAAATTAACTATAGCTATCATTAGGCATTTTATTCACACAGATTGCCATTGCCCTAGCAATGGGTAGCTTCTGACCTCTAATCTACATGCTGTCTTCAGGAGCTGATTATGTCTTGGTGGCTTTTTTAAATTAACTTATTTTGCATGTAAAATCATTCAACTAGAAAATACCGACAGCCAAAATGGCGCATCATCTCTATTATTTGCAAAGATGTCATGAACATCTTTGTTACTTTTTCTCTGTGGGAGACATATTAGTTCAATAACCCATTCTCCTAACTAAAACACTTCCTTGACTTATCCCATATTGCCCTTAGTGCTCCATATAGTTTCTAGAGGGAACTTTAGTGACTAAGATGATGTCTCTGAACCATAGCAACTCACTTTTTCCTATGGAAGGTTCCAGTCATAATGTTGCATTCCTCCAAAGACAGTGCACCAAGGCTTGCTTTGCACTGGCTACCACCACTGGGAGGGGACAGAGATGAGTCACACAAGATTCTTTTTCTTTTTTTTTTTTTTTTTTTTTTTTTTTTTTAAATTTTTATTTATTTATGATAGTCACAGAGAGATAGAGAGAGAGGCAGAGACACAGGCAGAGGGAGAAGCAGGCTCCATGCACCGGGAGCCCGATGTGGGATTCGATCCCGGGTCTCCAGGATCGCGCCCTGAGCCAAAGGCAGGCGCCAAACCGCTGCGCCACCCAGGGATCCCTCACACAAGATTCTTAACCTCAGAGACATTTAATACTGTCCAGGTAGTACTTTGAGGAGCTGTTGGGCAGAATGCTAACTGTCATAAGAGGGACATCCATAAAGTGTCTTGGCAGTTCTGAGGAAGAAATGTTTGTTTCATCTGGGCAAATCAGGAAGGCTTAATGGAAGAAGAGAACTGAGCCTTAAAAGACAGGTAGGACTTAAATATATGGAAAAACAGTTCCTTCTACTAAAAAGGTTTTCATAAAATTTACTAAACAGTGGCATTTTCCTCTTTCACGTGACCCTAACAATGGAGTAAAAGGTAGATTTGAGTTTAAGCCTAGGGCAGAATATGAGAAAATTTCCTTTTGTGATTCTGCCACTAAATTTTTTTTGTTGTTCTACATCCAGCACTGTTCAAAAGTTACCTTAAAAAAAAAAAGTTTCCTCTTGCATTTGACTTGCATGCATTTCCTCTGCATGCTGCTCTCTCTGTTGCCAATAAACCAGTAGCCGTGGTGCATTATATTCTGGTTCCCCTCACAGCTTCTGTTGTGCTCTCTCTGCTTCATGGTAACTGGTTGCATTTGCCAGGCAGCAGCTGCTGAAGTGTTCTGTTGTCATTTACCCTCATATGTCAAACTCAGAACTCTATTTTAGTAAAATCAGAGTGCTGCTGGTGCACTGGCTGCATTCTCGTTCTTAGCCATCCTGTCATGCTACTTAATATCAGTATTAGGAAATATCCTAAAATGAGAGAATAGAAGTGTTGCAGGAAAGGCATCATTATTCTGTAGTACAAAAACGACTTCTCTGCATTCTGACAGCATCATTTTTCAGTCACATCACGTTGATCTATGTGCCCTGAACAGATATGTATCATTCCCTCCCCTTTCTTTTCAGACCGAGCTAATAGATCTGTCTACAGTAGATGTGATCCTCATCTCTAACTACCACTGCATGATGGCACTGCCCTACATCACTGAGCACACCGGTTTCACAGGCACAGTGTATGCCACAGAACCCACCGTTCAGATTGGCAGGTAAGAGTGTATATCCGTATCTTAAGAGAAAGTACTCCTTTCTGTGGTGACTGTGTAATGGAGTGTTGTGCCAGGAGGGATTGGTGTCTCCTTCTGAGCAGCTAACCCAAAGAATTGGCATGAATAGACAACTCTCTAAATAAAACAAGTATTCGTTGAAATTGCCTGGAGATTAATGCAGTGAGTTGTCTTAGTTTTTGAAACAAAGACTAGAGGAAGGTGTTCACCAAGACAGATCCTCTGTGCAGATGATACTAATTAGGAGAGGTAACGTTTGAGTTAAGACACCACAGAGTTGCGATGCAAAGAGCTTCAGGAGAAAGAAGCATAGCACATTTAAGAAAAGAAGAATTTTTATTACTTTGTTTTCAGAATTTTCCCCCTTTATGATTTAATGCAGACTATAAATGGAGACAGCTTGTAGAAAATAGGATAAGTAATTAGACAGTTAAGTTGACTGTACTTTTGACAGAGTGCAACTCAGAACTCTAAGGAGTAAAAGGAGCCTTCCTTTGACTCTGAGAATGCTCTGCCATTTCTCTCTCTGCATTCCCCCAAGCTTTCAGGACACAGGTATTTGCTTCAAGTACCCATAACATCATTCAGTGAGAGAAGTTATGTGAAGAAAATCACCTACCCCAGAAAAAAGAGTTGAAGCAAACTAACAAGTATGGTGTCAGGTGAAGCTATCAAGACTCAAAATATGAGATCAAGATGTTGATATGGACTCTTAGCTTTGGGTTCTCATGTCTGGCAGAAGTATAACAAGATGGAATTACCGTAACAAAATATGTCCTCATTTTTGTGTTAGCTCACATTAAAGAACATGTAATGTGTACAGAGAAACATAGGGATCTGAGGAAGAGACATTATAGGGAAGTAAAACACAAGCGATGGATCAGTTGCAATGAGGATAAGCTGAAAACATTAGACTCTAGTCTGAAAAAGTTAAAACATGAGGAAGGACACACCAGACTGTTCTTCATAGAGCTACAGTCAGAACGATAAGGCGCCTAGGTCCCAGATCTTTGAGTGCTGGAACTAATGCTGCTCTCTCAAGATGAAAGGAGGGGATGGGATTAGGAATAAATAAATCAGTGGAAATGAAATGAAGTTATTCAACATTCAAATGCTCGTAAATTGATGGCTTGCTATATCTATATGTTGATTGGGAGAAGATTTAAGTTAATATGGATCATCTATACTGGATTCTGAAAGGGGATTCAAGATGTTGAAAATCTGTTTCTTGGTTTTTGGTCATCTTCTGGCCATCCAGGATTCTAACAGTTCTCTATGCCATGTATTCCTCAGAGCACATGCATCATTGATCCTCTCAAGTGAAGCATTTCTTAGGTTCCCTCAGTTGTGATTCCATTAGAGTCTATCTTGTGATCTGCACAAAGAGCCGGTCATTTTGCAGGTCCTTGAGTTAGGCTTGTAGTACCTTAGAGTATTCTTCCACCTGGAGTTTTGTAAATTCCTAAAATGCATTTTACGGTTTAAAATGTCCATGTAACATTGCCATAAAAAAAAAACAGCCCTACCTACCCGTGCTGCCACCAAAATCAGGTACTTCACCGTCATATGACTTTTTCTCCCTTAGTATTTTTATTTCTCTAAAGGCACAGGTCTTAAGAGTAGGAGTTCAATCACAGGCTTGTATATTTCAATGTTCAAAGATAAGATACACGCCAGGCTTTTTTTAAAGTTGAATTAACTCATTTATGTTCTAAATGTTTAACATGGAAGTTTAATGAGATGGTTGGGGTTTTGTTCAGCTTTATGTAAAACACTATCCAAGTTTATATGCAACAGAGAGAAAGATGATTGAGACAGCCGGGAAAGGCAGACAAGCCCATTTGTCTTGGCTACAATGTAGAGTGTATGTTTTTCTCATTCTTTTATGACTGTTCACCACTTTTTTCTTTAAACTCAGGCTTCTCATGGAAGAGCTGGTGAATTTCATCGAAAGAGTGCCCAAGGCTCAGTCTGCCTCCTTGTGGAAGAACAAGGATATTCAGCGGTGAGCAGTAGGCCTATTTCCCTTGACAGTCAACCCTTAGGCTTTGCAAAACGGTCTCATTTGTTCTCTCATGTTATGCTTTCACATTGATACTATTAGCACCAGAGGTTCACTTTTCCCTATTTTAGGGGAGAGCTATGTTTGATTCAACCAGCATATTATGAGAGGCAACTGTGTCATGTCTGAGGTATTGTGCTGGGTGTGAGAATTTTTAAAAACCAGTGAAACAATTGGCACTGTCCTTGAGGTACTCAGGGGTTGATGGGAAATCAGACCATTAATGGGTAAATTATAGTCTTAGATGGCATGTATTGTAAGAGGTGCCTGTTATGTTACAGTGTTATAGGTGCTCAGAAAACGAAGAATTTCTGAGTAGGGAAGCTGAGGAGGACATTCCTTAGGAAAAGACAATGAAGGTGGATCTTGGAGGACGAAAAGGACTCTTCCTGATAGAAAAGATCAGGAAGTGCATCCAGATACAGCATGATGGGATATAGTATATTTGGGAACTAGTGAGAAGTATAGGATGAATTAGATTGGGAAAGCAGAGAGGAGAGGTGACAGTTGAAACTAGAGAGGTACGTTGGAATAAGATAATGAAGAATCTGATGTGTAGAGTTGTATATTACAGAGAGTAGGAAGTCCCTTGGTGGAGGTTTATAAGGAGGAGAATGATGTGATCACATATTTGTTTACGGGGAAAGTAACTCTGCAAGCAGCGTGGAGGATGAATGGGGGCGCAGAGACAAGGGCAGAAGACCATGGCTAGGACTGTCAGACAAAAACGTGTCATTGGCTTTCTAGGTAATGAGTGTTCCATTAATGCCTATCCAAGTCCACGCTCTTCCAGCCACCATGCTACTGAGTTTTTTTTCCCTCTAGGTCAGTGATTTGTTAGCTCTCTAATTATCAAAACTTGGAATGTCTTGGTTTTTGTGAATATTCCTTCTATAAGAACATGTATATGCAGGAGCACCTGAATGGCTCAGTTGGTTAAGCCTCCTACTCTTGATTTCAGCTTAGATCATGATCTCAGCGTGCCCCAGTCAGGCTTCATGCTCAGCAGGGAGTTGCTTAAGATTCTCTCCTGTGCTCCTCCCTCTTGCGCATGTGCACATGTGCATTCTCTCTCTCTCTCTCTCCCTCCCTCCCTCTCTCTCTCTCTCTCTCTCTCTCTCGCTGTCTCCCAAATAATAAATAAATCCTTTTTTAAAAAGATTTTGTGTATGTAGCTGAGAGAATATGCTTTGTTTTTATACTATAACTCTTTCAGAGTTTGAGCATAAGTGTCCTCTGTGCATTCCTTTGTGTGTGTGCTGTTTTATTTAACTTACATAGCACTTGGTGTGTGCCAGACACTATTCTCAATGTTTTACTTAATTCATTTAATTCTTTAACATCAGAAGAGAAAACCACCACAGACAGGTTAAGCAACTTGCTCAAGGTCAGCCAACTAGGCTGTAAGATTTGAACTCAAATGCAAAGTGTGTGCTTTTAACCATTGTGCTGGGCTCCCTCTTGGGTATGCATGTCGCTTCTAGAGTGCATGTGAGCCCCCTCATGAGAGGGAAGGGAGAGGTATGTGTAACTGCACATTTTCTCTTCTGTTTTATGGATTTTCTTTGTGTCTCTCTTTCCTTGATTGGGGATATGGTGTCCGTATGTCTTCATGGAAGGAAATGTTTTCTGGACGTGCGTACACACACACACACACACACACACACACACACGTCTGAGTCTTGTGTTTGTATTTAAATGACTTCCTTGATCTGGCTGTGTACCTGCTTATAACAAGGTCCCTTCCCCTTCTCATTTTCCATTCTTATTCTCAGCTGCTTTTCCTCCTGCCCATTTCTATCCCTCCTAACCCTTTTCTTTTTAATTTTTTTTTTATTGAAGATTTTATTTATTACAGAGAGATAAAGCAGGAAATGGAGGGTGAGGGACAGAGGGAGAAGCAGACTCCCCATTGAGCAGGGAGCCAGATGTGGGGCTTGATCCTGGGACTCCAGGATCATGACCTGAGCCAAAAGCAGATGCTTAATTGACTGAGCCACCTGTGTGCCCCCCTCGTTCCCTTTTTCTTTCTCTCTCCCAGAGCCCACTGGACCACATCAGACATAGTTGTCTACCTTTCCCTCCTTAGAAATTTTAGGACTTTGTTTTCTATGTGGAACACGTACACCTTGGCTTCCCATACTTCCTCCTTTTAAATTTATACCCTTTATGATATTTTGCCACAAATAATTTTGGCACACTAGAGGTGATGTTCAAAGGTCACTGTTTCCTGACTTCCAAACTCTGGGCCAAGTCTTAGGAAGTCCCACATCCTTATTTTGCCTTTTCTTCTATGACCTTGGGCAGAGTCCTTGGCAGTTTTCCTTTGCCTCCCATTCTTTGTAAAATACAACAAGATAACTGGCTTACAAAAAAAGTGCCACCATTTATTAGGGAGAATTGAATTGAACTTGAAGGAGTAGGGCACCTGTGTGGCTCAGTGGTTGAGTGTCTGCCTTTGGTTCAGGGCGTGATCCCGAGGTCCTGGGACCTGGAGCCTGCTTCTCCCTCTGCCTGTCTCTGCCTCTCTCTTTCTGTGTCTCATGGATAAAAAAATAAAATCTTAAAAAAAAGAAAAAAAGAACTTGGAGGAGCAGAGGGCTAGGAGGATGGGGTGGCAGGGGGGAGCCTGAAAGTTATTTCCTAAGATGCTTAGAAAATCTCCCTTTTAAAAAAGGGTGCTTTAAAAAGGGGTGGGGGGGTTGCTTTTTGAAAGATAAAACCTTGAACTTGTTATCTCGCCACCTGGTGGGCAAAAATCTGAAACTGTTAAAAGCCAACTTGGTAGAGAAGCAAGGAGAATAACTTGCACTATTAGAGAAGACCTTCTTTGCTTATTTGATGTATCATAACCATATTTCTGGTTCTGGTCAGGTATTTTGTTTTGGCTCTTGAGCACAAGATGAGCCACCGTTACTGATAGAGAAAGAGAGGAGTCTAATTATTGGAAAGAGTATGCTGTGGTGGTAGAGAAACAAACCAAGCAAGCTGTGTCCTCTTTTTCTCCTGGATAAACTCAGCATGAATATTACAAGTGGTAGAGGAAGTTGAAGAGCTGTTTTGCAATTGACATCAGACAAAAAGAGTTCTTTTGAAATATTCACCTAGAATTTAACCTTGGGCCAGAATACTAAAAGTGCTTCATTTGAATAACATTTATGCCAAAGGATTTACATCATTTTAAAATTTCACTCTGTCTCAAGCCAGTTTCTATCTAGTGTCCCAAAGTACTGTGGCAAAACTAAATTGAGAAACACTGTTTTTTGCTATTACATTGACATTTTTCCCAAGTGATATGAGCTGTGTCTTATTTTTTCATCCCCCCCCCCCCTTTTTTTCCCTCTTTAATGCCTGTACTTACTTTATCCAAGAGGGGTTCTCAGGTAGGAAGCACAAACTCCGGTATCTCCTGGGGATGGGGAAGGTAAATACAGGAGTGAGGTGGACTTTGGGTAACTGTGGGCCAGTGACCACACCCATCTAAAGGGGCAGCTGACACAGAGCTTCAGCAGATCTGGCCATATGGAAACGTGAGCCCATTGCTGCCAAATCCTCCTTTTCTCTTCTTTTTTTAAGAGAAACTCAAAATCTGGATGTTTTTAATGTGATTTTTTTTTCATCTTTTTAAAATGTTGGCTCGCACATTAAAATAAAATCCTGTATGATCCAAGCAAAACACCTCTGAATTGGATTTGAGACTCAAGCCCCCAGTTTTTGACTTAAACTTTACACAGGCTGTCTCTTGGTTAAGTGCCTAGAATTGATGCATTTTAGTAGATTGTTATTTAATAAGACCATGAACTAAAGAAAATAATAAATTAAAATCTTTCAGACTCATTGGTCAGAGGGATCTGACAAATTCTCTTAAATCATTTGAAGTTAGTTTGAGTTAGCATTTGATTTAGTATTAGTATGTATACCCAAAGAAGCTATTACTCTTGCTTTTGGCAGCTGTCTGATTCCCTGCCTTAGTCAACACTGCTCCTTGAGATTTATTTAGAAGTTAGTCATCTTTCTTCTTCATTTTGATGCTGCAGTTTACTCTTCTTGAAAAAGAGATTTTGATGGGTAGGAAAAGGAAACTCCCTTTGCAATGTAATTTTTGAGTTTCTGACTTTCTCATACCCACTTTACAGTTTAGGGTTTATAATAGGTCAGTTTAAAACGGAATGTTCCACTTAAGAAACTAAAACAGCAAGTAGGATTTTTCTGTATAAGATTAGAAATCTGCAGTTACAATTAAGGATAAAAACAGGATATTGTTGTAACCCTTTTGCCAGCATTAAGGAAATATGCACTGATATATTCTTGGCTGAAATGTTGCGGCAGTTTTCAGTAGTCAGAGCCTAAAACGTGGGTTCGTACCTTATAGAAGACATAAAAAAAGACATAGTTGAAGTCCCTCTGCTCTGATGCTCCATGGGCATTTATAGAGGAATTTATCAGGTCTAACTATATGGTAGGGAAAAAATTAAAGCTATGGGCTTGGAGATCAAACAGACCAGTGTTTAAATTTCATATCTGCTTCTTAGTAGCTGTAGTGCTGTAACAATCTGTTTCTTCTAGGCTCTCTTTCCTCATTTATAAAATAAGAATATCAGCAACTCTGCAGAATTGCTGTGAGGACTAAATTAGCATGAGAGTCCTTAAAACAGCACCAGACACATAGTAGGTGCTCCATAAACACCAGCATCCGTTTCTCCTTTAATGATACACTTGACTCACATAACCCCTTTTCAGTAATCAGCACACATCTGCCTTCCACAGCCTAATTTATCTTTAGATGCCACCTTTCTGATGAAAGCAAGGTAGTATAAGAAAAGGAAAACCATTTTTTCTAATCCCGCTCTCACCTGCTGTTAGCATTGTCATCCAGATACTGGAACTCAATCTCCTTTTTTGTAAAACAAGGGAATTGAATTAAAATATCTTTGAGTTCACTTGGGTTACAATTTTTAAAAATGTGGAAGGGAGAGGCTCCTTCAGCCAGCATTCATAGAATGGCAGTACTTTGATGAAGTCATCACCGCTTGTCCTTGAGCTTTGCAGTTCCAGAAACTTAATCATTTCATTTCACTCAGAGTTGATTAGCCTCTGAAGGACTGATTCAGGCTAACTAAACTCGCAGGATATTGACTGACAAACAAAAATCCTATTTAATTACTTTATACTGAGACATCTGCCTGGCTCCAGAACTAAAAAGGTTCATCTCTGTAGGACACTGGTCTGGTCAGCAAGTCCACTTAAGAGATTAAGTTATAGATAAGAGTTTTCTTGATAAGAATGGAATCAAAGCAGAAGCAGTTTAGGTTCTCTGGAGAATTGTTTCTATTGTGCTTTGGTAGCCTAAGCAATTGCTTTTGTCCTTTTTAGAGATAAATTGACCTAAAACAAAAATCAGGGATTGTGTATTTTCAGGTTAGTATTGAGAAATGCTTGATTATCAGGCTCCACTTTGGTAAACTCCATAAAGGTCATCACTCTGCTAATACATTTCCAGTCCACCCCACCTCCATGTATATTAATAAAGCACACTTTGCTATAATGAAAGGAAAAAGATTTATCTGCTTCTTACATTCTTTGTATTCTGCTCTTATATTCATTTTGCAGATTCCTTCATTCATCACACACTTAGAAAAACCCAACCAATGTTTTATCTATAACTTTTTAAGTGGTCCCTGTGGACTTAAGGTCTTACTCTTTAACACAAACACATGGTCTTTTCTGCTTGTTGGTTGCTGGTAGGATGGAAGAAGAGACAGCAGAGCTCTGGCATGATGTCAGAGCACTAGGGGGAAAGTTTATTAAGCACTCAAGTCTGATAAGAAAAAACAAAACAATGAAATCTTTTAGAAAGTACTTATTAAACATTTAGACTCTGAGAATTTGACTTTGATAAATTAGAAAGCCAGAAAAAAATAGAACTAGTTCCCACTGGGTTTCCTTATCCAACTTATCCTGAATCAGCCAATAATCTTAATGGCTTCAAATGGCTCTATAAATGCCTCTCTATAATTATGGCCTCAAGTAAGCAGAAGCAGAACTTTAGGGAGAGCTAGGTTAGGCAGAATGATAGGAGATGGAAGTAGTGACAAAGTGACTAAATATCTCAAAGGAATAAGAAAAGAGTGTTAGCAAAAGGAATTTTGGGGTATAAATATGGAATTCAGATGACTTATTTGTTGATTAACTGCCAAATGCCTGACATTATGATAAGTTTGCAGGAAAATGCCCAAGAAAGTTTAAGACATAGTCCCTGTACCCAAGGAGCCTGTCAAGCAAAGATTATGTACTAAGTGGCAAGACTTAGCTTGGGCTTGCAGATTAAGTAGGGTATCCAAGAGGGAAGAGAGGATCCTAAAATAAGGGAAGGGTATGGGCAAAAACATGGCAACACGGCACAACTGAAAGGTGACTGGATTGGTTAAAATCAGCCAGTGCATGCCAGGAAAGAGAGAAAAGAATTGGAACTTAACATTATACAAAAGAATATGGAAACTTTGGTCTTTTGAAAAAGCCAACAGTATATTTGACTAATTCCTAGTTTAAATCTTTTCTGTAGCTGATAGGAAATTCACCAAAATTGTGAACATTTTGTCTACCAAGCCTATATGATAAAGGAAACCTGGATATTTCCAACTAGAGAAATGACAAAATAATTAGTTTTAAATCTGAAAGTAGTATGGTCAGTATAAGTTGATAGAGTAAGATACCCAAAGAATTTAAGCATAAGGGTGAGGGAGGATATTAAAGTCCCTGAATTTCATAAAAAAGCTAAATTTCAGTGGCACCTGGGTAGGTCAGTTGAATAAGTGGCGATTCTTGATTTCAGGTCAGGTCATGATCTCAGGGTCCTGGGCTCAAGCCCCATGTTGGGTTCTGCAGTCAGCACAGAGTCTGCTTCTCTTCCGGTCCTGCCCTTCCCCCTGCTCACGTTCTCTCTCTCTCTCTGTGTCTCTTTCTTTCTCCCTTTCCTTCTTTCTCTCTAAAATAAATAAAACTTTTTAGAAAAGTCAAATTTCATAAAGCACTGATTATCCTATATATAATAATTACACACATGCACACACACATATAACCACTTATTTACTGTAGTCCTCACAATGATCTTTGAAGGAAGTATTTTACCCTCAGTTTAGAAATATGAGAAGAAAAGGTTAAGTAAATTGCTCAATATTGCAACAAAAATAAGCAAAAATCCCAGTTAAATTGGATATGAAGAACACCATTCCACAGAAGTTCTACAATTAGAGTTTATAAAAATGTCATCAAGGAGACCTCAGGAAAGCCCAAACTTAGTTAAGGTATTTAAACATGGCTTCTGTACTAGAACTTGGGCCAGAAAAGTCTTAAGTTATTAAAAACACTGGGTTTTCTGTTCTGAGTCTCCTGTAAGGGCTGCAGCTATCTCTAGCTCCTCTTGGAAAGGATTCACTCACAGGGGTAATGGTAGGGTTCAATTCCTCAGGGGTGATGGACTGAAGGCTCTCTTAGGCCCTTATGTGTGTACCTCTCCATAGAGCATCTCAAAGCAGTTTTGTCAGAATAAGCAAGATGGAAGTCACAGTCTTTAGTGAACTAATCTTGGAAGTGACATCCTTTCACTTTTGTCATACGCTCTTCACTAGAAGCAAATCCTATGTCCACCCACCCTCAAGGGATTGGACTACACAAAGGGGTGAATATGGAAGTCAGGGATCCCTAGGGACCATGTCAGGAGCTGCCAGCTACAAAACCCTAAACCTAATTGGTCATATTTTAGACCAGAGTCATTGGGACCTCCTCTGGCTCACCTCTAAACCAAACTAACGCACTTCAGATAGAACTTGTTAATTGACTCAATGGTTCCTACCTTTCCTGGGGCAACAAAAGAACAGATGTTTTGTCTTTTGAGTGTTTGTGTTGGGCATTGCTCAGTGCTGAGGATATGAAAATGTGAAAAGATACTACTGTGTGAGTAGTATGATATATTGGAATAAAAACATACTGTTTTTGTTGTTTTATTTAACAACACTGTTCTCTCCAACAGTGCTATACTAAACTGGTTATTAAAAACTATCTAAAAAAAAATTATCATGAATGTTTCTCTATAAACAGATGCTTTCTTTAGTTTCTCCAGAACCTAAAGATATTGTTTCTGTGCTATTTACCCTGAGGGAAAATGAGAAAAGATCCAAGTTGAAATAGACCTGAATTATTCACAAGTCTTTTATTTTGTTTAAGGAAATTGTTTTCCTACCTGAAACACCCCAGTAATTTCTCTTGAAGTAGGTTCTGGACTGTTGAAGACAGAAGTAGTTAATATTTCCCATCTTCCATTTTTCCCTTACCAAGGACTCAGAGCATTTGCTGGCTTATTCTGGAGGTTGAATATGTGATAGTTTAATCTCCAATAGAGAATAGAAGCATTAGCCAAATCCTTCATTTGGAGAAAGACTGTTGCAGATTTTAATCTGCTTAATTTAGGACATCGTCCTAGATGGGAAGGGAGGAGTGTATGCTGGGAAGAGCCATCAGGGGAAGGAAGTAATGGCAGTACTAGTTGTCAAGGGATGGGAAGGAGGCAGGTCTCATATATACAATGTCATATTACTGGGCCATCAAAAAGAATAAAATCTTGCAATGACACAGATGGAACTAGAGGATTTTATGCTAAGTGAAATAAGTCAGAGAAAGGCCTATACCATATGAGGAATTAAAGAAATAAAACAGATGAATGTAAGGAAAGGGAAGGAAAAATAAAATGAAAATAGAGAGGGGGGCAAAGCATAAGAGGCACTGAATGCTATGAAACAAACTGAGGGTGTTGGAGGGGAGATGAACAAGGAGAGGTAACTGGGGGATGGGCATTAAGGAAGGCCCTTGATATCATGAGCACTGAGTGTTACATGCAACTGATGAATCACTAAATTCTACCCCTAATGCACTGTATGTTAACTAAATTGAATTTAAATAAAAATTTTTAAAAATAAAATGTATCTAACCTAGCTTTGTGTATGACTTTTTGCTCAACCTCTAACAGAGGTGACTCAGTTGCAGCAGCTTGGCAAAGCTGGGGGCAGTTTAAGACAAATTCGACTAGGTTGAAAGATGTGGTTGGCCTGCAGGTGTTATTGAACCTCCCCACCCTCTTAGGCCACTCTTGTAATAGCTTTCCAGCTCTGGCATAAAGTTAAAAAACCCTCTGCTCCTACCCAGCCCGAAATAAGTCTTTATTTTTAATGCAGTTCAATTCTAGGGGCCCCAAGCCATGGAGCTCCCTGATCCTAAGGCATTTAAAAAAGAGCTAAAGAAGGGGAATGGCTTAGGTTTTTCCTTGAGACTGTGTCGAGTAGTGCTTGGGCCACTCAAGTTCAGAGTCCTTGCTGCTCATTGAAGTAAATCACCCTGGGTTGAAGTTTACTATGATAATGTGGGAAACTATACTCCTGGAGCTGTGGTGGCTGCATAAGGGAGCGTGGGGGGTTGTTAGAAACCCATCTTTATTCAGCATCTGTTCTGTGCCAGACACTCACATACATTATGTCATTTACCCCTCACAGAACAACTCTAAAAGAAGGTGCTACTCTCCTTATTTCACAAATGAGTAAACTGAGGCTCAGAGGTGAAGAGGTAATACTGGAATTTGTATCCAGACAAGTCTGTAAATCCTGTTTTTTTCCATCATGTGCCTCAGAGAGAAACCTCTCCTCCCTCCAAGTGGTTGGCAAAGTCAACAGGGATGTGGAAGGAGAAGAGAAGCAGTAGCAGCAGCCCCCACTGACACCGGTAGCTGCATCCAGAGGGACCTTCTGTACCACTTCCCTGTCTCTGATACACACTTGGGCTATGTTCCCAAAGAGTACATAGGGTGTGCACCTGGTCTTGATCACTGTCACAAGACCTGAGAAAAAGGGACAAGTGGTCTAGATTTTAAAGGAGTGTTGTCCCCACAAAATCTGAAGACAGTGGGGTAGGTTACAGGCTTGAGGGAGCCTGGGACCGAGAGGGCTGTGTATAGCTTATTATATAGAACAGAGGCTGAGGCAGGACCCAGATAAAGAAGGGCCTTATAAAGTCATACTAAGTCTTGGATTTTATCTTGAATATAATGGAAAGCCATTATAGTGAAAGAGGGGAGGGTGTGTGTGTGTGTGTGTGTGTGTGTTAAGATTTGCATTTTTAATATGTCATTTAGACCCTTCTGTGAGGGAAGGCAAGTCTGCAGGCAGGGATGACTCATGGCTTTTGACATCTCTTTATATTGCCTTATACCATTGTAAAAATTTTCTAGACTTAAGCTCTTAGGAGAAGAAGCCTCTATGTTGTTCCTCTTATATCCCTTATAACACTTCAGTGCTATGGCCGTAGTCAGGGCTAAATAATGATTGAATAAATATTGTAAAACCTAAAGCAATCCAGTGTACATAGGACAGATAAGTGAAATAAGATCTTCGTGTGTCTGTTTATGCAGAAAGTAAAGAGAATTATTAGTATTTTGTCCTGGAGAAACAAAGATAGAATTGAAACAATGTGATCTATGCGCTACATTAGCTAAACTTCTATTCAGTGTTTACAAAATTATGACTGTATAAATGCAACTCACTGGCTATATAACATTGTTAGGATTATTTTTTTCTTTCTTGCACAACTTTTTGTTTTCCCTTGAGTTAATAATGATCTTGTTGTATGCTTATTTGCTTAGTTTCCTGTGCACTTCTTACTAGTTTATCTACAACCCGTCTGCCATTTGTACAAGTTTCTCCTCACTCAGTATGTTCAAACTTAGTGGTATTGTTTTATCTTCTTGGAAATCCACTCCCAAAGCCACCTTTCTTTCTCCAGTCTGATCCCAGCTGCTCTTAGGCTTGCTACATGGCTCTCAGTTTAGGATTTTCTTCACCATTATCCTCAAGATATTTTCACTTCTTTCTACTGTTGGAAGCTGTTTCTGGGCCTTTTTCTTGTTCCTGTGTTCATTTTGCCAGGCACATTCTGAGGAAGAGTGCACGGGAGGTCAATTTTCTGAGACCCTGTATGCCTAGAATGCCTTTGTTCTACCCTCACCCTCCAATGATAGCACCAGATTTGATATCATTTTCTCTAGCTTCCAGAAATACCATTGAAAAGTGCAGTACTATTCTGGGTCTAGATCTTTGGTAAGTATCCCACTAACTCCTCTGTGGAAACTTTAAGAATCTTGTTCCTTAAATTTGTGATGATGTGTCTTAATAAAGGACAGTTCTCATTCATGTGCTGAGTACTTAGTGGGTCCTTACCATCTAGTACAGAAGTTCTAACTGTGGCTAAGCCCTTGTTTAATGAGCCAAATCTGGCCTGCCACAGTTGTTAGCAGTAAAGTTTTATTGGCACACAGCCACACTCATGCATTTACATATTGCCTGTGGCATTACACAGCTAAATTGAATGATGTGACAGACTGTGGTCTACAGAGCTTAAAATATCTGTGGCTTTTTACAAACTATGTTTGCTGACCCCCAGTCTAAAAAATGGACAACTTCAATTTTGGCCAAAAAAATTTTTTTTGTTTATTTTTAAAATTTTCTTTCCCATGTCTTGTGTTCCCTCTTTCTGGAACTCTCACTACTTAGATGTTAAACCTTCTGGACTGGAACTCAGATTTTTTTTTCTGTCCTCTTTTCCATCTCTTTATTTTTGTTTGCTCTTTTGCCTGAGAAATTCTTTTAACCTCCCAGCTTATCCATGAGTTTTTCATTTCTGCTGTCATAATTTCTTATTTTTACATAAATTTTTCTCTTTTTTTTAAGATTTTATTTATTTATTCATGAGAGACACACAGAGAGGCAGAGACAGAGGCAGAGGGAGAAGGAGGGTTCCTGCAGGGAACCCAATGAGGGACTCTATCCCAGGACCCCAAGATCATGACGTAGCTGAAGATAGACACTCAACCTCTGAGCTACCCAGGTGTCCCTTTTCTATTTTTTAAAGTAACTTTTTTATTGTAATATAAAACAAAACACCAAACATATATATAGTTAATAAATTGTTGTAAAGCAACTGTCCTTATGACTGCTACCCAGGTCTAAAATAGAATATTTCCAGTAACTCAAAAGATCCTCTCTGTGCCCCAATCTAATTACAACCCACTCTGACACATATGTCGTGGATTTCAACCCATTGCAATACTGTCATTTTTTGCAGCTCAGATTATCCCATTTTGGACAGTGAGCCTCTTCATACTGTCTGCTGTGTCCTTTTATTGTGACCTTTGTACCCTTTGATTGTTTCCTTGCTATATACTTAAGCAGGATATTTAAGACTGCTCTGGTATATTCCTACCCTAAATCTGGTATCACCCATTTCTCTAAAATACTCTATAGTCTTTTAGTAGGAAATGGATTTTTTTTTTTTTAAGATTTTATTTATTCATGAGAATACACAGAGAGAGAGAGAGAGAGGCAGAGACATAGGCAGAGGGAGAAGCAGTCTCCACACAGGGAGCCCAACGTGGGACTCAATCCCGGAACTCCAGGATCACACCCTGGGCAGAAAGGCGGCGCTATACTGCTGAGCCTCCTGGGCTACCCAGGAAATGGAATTTTAAGCTCCCATTGTGGTTGCTCATTACTCCTGGATTGGTCATTATTTCTAGGTCATCATTTGAAGAAAGGGAATATGTATTTTCCTTCCCTTATTTTTTCATGCTTTTATTATATTTATATTATCAGAACATACAGGCAATACATACTATCCTCTCTCCCTTTTAATCTTCATTTGGTCCTACTTCTACATAATTGTGTTTAATACTCACTACTAGCTGATGTATTGATGTTTCTATAGTCATTTAGGTTGTCTAAAAGTCATTCTTCAGAAGATATCTCAGGATGGGATCATGAGAATAAAATGCCTTAAGTTCTTGCAGGTTAATAATTGTTTACTGTGCTCTGTAACCTTGAAAGTCAGTTTTGTTAATTGTATAATCCTTGGCTTGCATTTTCTTTCTGTGAATGTCTTAAAATATTTTACTCACTTCTTTAAGTAAAATAGCATTGCTGTTGAAACTCTGGTGTTGTACTTTTTCCTTTGTAAATCACTTGCTCACTTTGCCTAGCTTCCCAGAAGTTTATTTATAGTGTAAATATTTTCAGAATATATCTGGTGTTAGTTCTTCTGGGTCAGTATTTTCAGGTCTGTGAAAGTTCTTTCACTGTATAATTTCAAGCCTCTTTTATTTTAGCAATTAGTTTTTAATATTTGTTCTGTTCCCTTGCTTGGATTTCTGTTAGGAACTCCTGTTCTCTGTATGTTGCTTCTTCTTTGCCTGTCTTCATTTTCTGCCTTTCTTGCAAATTCTTAACTTTTCATTTCTTTCTAGCATTTAATCTTTTCTTTCTATATTCTTCTTATGCCATTACCTGTTGTGTGTTTATCCAGTCTTGTAATTCTGTTAGTTCAGTCTCCATTGCTGAAAAAAAATGTTTTAAATTTCTAATTCTTTATTAAGTTCTATCACCTTGTTTTGAAGCTTTTCTGGTTTTTCTTTTATGTAGTTCTTTTGTGTCTTATATAATTTTTTTATGTTTTTAACTAATTTTAAAATTTTGATAGGTTTTGTTGGCATGCTTTTATTGTATGCTATCATATTTTATGTCCAAGAGCTTTTTTATTCTCTTAATGCTCTTTTTTTAATAGAAGCCACTTCTCATTTCTTAGACATAATATCTTATCTATCTCTTTATGGATAATGATAGTATTTTTTAAAATTTTATTCTACTAGCCTAATTTATTTCCTCTTGTCCTCCCTCCATTTGTTTTGACCTTTATCATTTTAGAGATTTTCCTCAAATGTATGCTGATCCTTGGTTATTGGCTCATGTTTAGGAGTTGGAGAGTAAAAAACTGATTATAAAAGTCTTTGTGCCATGGAAGCTTCTATTTATCAGGGTTTTTTTGTTTTTGTCTTTTTTTTTTTTTTTTTAACCAAATCCCCTTGTTTTTAGGCTCACCTTCCATCTTACTTCCAGACATATCTATTGTTTCAGATTGCTGAGCTTTTTGTGGGTTCTACAGTTTAAATTATTTGAATTAAACTTTCCTGTGTGTGCTAATTATTTGTCTTTATACTTTCCACTTTCTAAAATGCCATTGCTCTTGCCTCTTCTCTCATTCTCTTTGTCTTGAAGGTGTGTGTGTGTGCCTGTGTCTGCAAAGCCCTTCACTATGTTCAGTGGTATTTCAGGGAGATCACTCTCCCAGGTCTATTCCTGATTTTGTTAGAGCAAATGATCTAGTATTTTTCTAATGAGAAAGTTTTGTTTGTTTGTTTTAAGGGGTACTCCTGATGCTGATCTGAAAAGTCACAAATTGTGTTTTATTTTCCCCCTTTATGCCACACCTCAGCTGTGTTTCACTCAGTCCTTTTCTATAGCTTTGCAGGCCCATGAGCAAAGTGTATTTCATTTATCATTCATGAATAGGGAAGAGAATTTGAAATGTCCTATAGAAATGCACTATGTTAAGATGCATATGATAAGCCCTAGAACAGCCATAAAGGAAATAACTCAAAAAAATACAGTGAAAAACCATGAAGGAAATTAAAAGGCTGCATTAGAAAATATTCACTTAGTACCAAAAGGTAGTATAAAGGAGGAACAAAGGAACAAAACAGACATGAGACATAGAGAAAACAAAATAAATTGGTAAACATAATCCAGCTATATCAGTAGTAAATGTGAGTGGACTAAGCAATTTATATGGCAGAGATGACCAGACTAGATTAAAAACGCACATACACACAATATCCAGCTATATGCTGTTTAAACAAAATAAAAAATAGGAAAAGAATATAGAAAAGTTTTTTTTTTTTTTAAGATCAACAAAGCTAGCAAATCTTCAGCCAGATTGGCCAAAAAAAAAAAAAAAAGAAGAAGAAGACTCAAACTACTAGAATCAGAAGTGAAAGAGGGTCAGCACTAGAAATAAAAATTATTATAAAGGAATCCTGTAAACAATTCTGTGCCAGTAAGTTGGACAACTTAAAGGAAATGAAAATTACTGCAAATTACTTAATTAATTAATGCAAATTACTTGAAAGGAATCCCTGATAACATAAAGAATTGGTATTCTGATGCGTTTATAGGCTGCTGCCTTCTCCACTCAAGGATGCAGTGGAAGTATCAACCTGGAGAAGATGCTATACGATGCAAGAGGTGAACTCTGCCCTTAGCAAAATCCAGCTGGTGGGATATTCTCAGAAAATTGTGAGTGTTAATATGATTTTAAGTGATGGCATGAATGCTTTCAATTCATATTGCTCCCCTTTTGGAGGATCTTATAGTTCCCTTCCTGTAGCTATTCAGTCACTGAGAATCTTATTCTAGTACAAGGCGAAAAGTCGGAGCATCTGTCATTATCCTTCATCCTCCAGATTATCAGTGTTCTTTCCTAACCTTCACATTCCCCAGCATTAGTCAGTGTTCTCTTGACCAGCTTGTAATGAGTCAGGAGAAAGAAATCTCATCCTATTCACTTTAGAACAGCGGGTGCAACGTTATAGATTTGGGACAAGTGAAACAGGAACCAGAGAGCATAAAACCGATCAAGAAGCAATTTGGCAAGTATAACTTTTGAACTCTGATCTCATATTAAGGGTTCCCATTTTTGTTAACTTGTATCGAGAGCCACTCCATATAGAATGACCAAGAGATGAATGCTTAACCTAAAAAAGGAAAAAGAAAGCCCCAGTATTTGTCTCTTTAGTCTTTCTGGTAATCTGTCATCTCTGTCTTCTGATGAGTAAGGCCTGGGTGCCTGGTACGTGTGGATAGACTGAAACTCAAGAGAGGGTCAAGTAAAGACTATAGGATTGCTTTTTGGGTCTACCGTATAGTCTCCATTGGGTTTTTTGCTTCATTTTATACTGTCTGTTTTACTTTAAATTTTCTGTAAGTGAAGGGTATTTCTGGGGTTTTTTCCTGCAAAGATTTACCCAGTGTGACTGCACTGCTGAAAGCTCATCACACATCCTTACTATGGTTCTTTTCTAGGAGCTTTTTGGTGCAGTACAGGTGACTCCGCTAAGCTCAGGCTATGCCCTTGGAAGTTCCAACTGGATTATCCAGTCCCATTATGAGAAAGTATCGTATGTATCCGGATCCTCCTTGCTTACCACACATCCCCAGGTAATTCTAATTCTCTTTTAACAATTAAGTTTTTTTAGTTATTTAACCCAAATTTATAATGTATCTAGAGGATCATCAGTTGTTTTGAAATCTTTCTAATTTTGGTTTCTACATGTATCTTTTTTTTTTAATTTTTGTTGTTATGGTAAGAATGTTTAACATGAGATCTATCCTCTTAATAATTTTATACTATACAGTATTGTTGACTATACGTACAGTGTTGTATAGCAGATCTCTAGAGCTTATCTTGCTTAACTGAAACTTTATGTTCTATAGACACTCTTCATGAGTTACATTTTTCATGTCCCAATATTTAGGATTACAAGTTCCTCTGAAGATCCTGCTGCCTTTAGGTTCATCTCTAGGATTTTGAGATTTTCTACTACTTCCAATAATGATAGGCTGATATGGAACAGAAATGGTTACTCGTTTACTCAGCAAGTGTTAATTATTTCTTTACTGAGGGTCTACTATGTGTCAAGCACTTATGTAGGTGTTAGGGAATCAATGGTGACCCATATGCAAAGTCCCAGCTCATGAAATCTGTGTTCAGAAGAGCAGAGAGGGCCGTTGTGATTGCAGCATGCTGAGTATAGTCAACAGGGGTATCCATGGGATGAGCAGAGCCAGGTCATGTGAAACTTTGTAGACCATGATGAAAAATTTAGATTGGATTTTATTTTATTTTTAAAGATTTATTTATTTTAAAGAAAGAGCATGAGCTGGCAGGCAGAGCGAGGGAAAAAGAAACTCAAGCAGACTCCATGCTGAGCATGGAGCTTGATCTCACGACCTGAGCAAAAAGCAATAGTCAGACACCCAATTCCCTGTGCCACCCAGGTACTCTTGGGTTTTATTTTAATGTGTAGAGGGAAGCTATTGGAAGGTTTTTGTTTTGTTTTTCTAAGATTTTACTCATTTATTCATGAGACACACAGAGAGAGAGAGAGAGAGAGAGAGGCAGAGACACAGGCAGAGGGAGAAGCAGTCTCCATGCAGGGAGCCCGACACGGGACTCAGTCCCAGGTCTCCAGGATCACGCCCTGAGCCAAAGGCAGCGCTAAACCGCTGAGCCACCCAGGCTGCCCAACTATTGGAAGATTTTAAGTTGGCCATTTGTTAATAGTCTTATTTGGCAAGTAGTTAAATACATAAACATTGTTATAAATGTATTCTTTATTCCTTTTTAGGTCTTATCATTCATTTCGTATCCTGATTCTTTCCATGCTTGTAAAAGGACGGGCACTGAGGGGGACACTTGACGGGATGAGCACTGGGTGTTATTCTGTATGTTGGTAAATTGAACACCAATAAAAATTAATTTATTAAGCAAATAAAAAATAAATAAATAAATGGAGGGGCAGAAAAGATTAGTTAGCTGATGGATGGGTACATACCTGGATAACTTGAGGAAGTCCATATCCTATTTTTATATGAAGGGGGGAAATGACTGTTATAGGTCTGGAACAAAAGGATGCATCTGAGCTGCCACTTTGTACTGGCTTTCTTCATACCTTCTTTGATAATCAAGTTTCATCTCAAGGTCTAGAGGGAACAAGTTGCTGTTTTTTTCCTATAGTTAGCAGAATTCTGGGCCTTTCCCGCTTATTGAAATCAAAAACCCATCAATGTCATCTTAATTTGCTTCATTGAATCAAAATACATTATTGGCAGCTTCTATCATTCTTGATATATTCTTCCATAAAAGACAGAAAGATTACTTGGCTGCCAACTCTTCCGATTTGTCCCGCTTAGATCAAAGCCTTTACAGTACTACTGATGTAATTTCCAGTAAATTATTCTTCCAAAGTTCATAAATTTAAAGGGAAAATAAGGTCTTGAAAGTAATGACCAACATACCTAAGTAATTAATTTTAATTTCTAGCTGGAAACCAGTGTTATATGTAAAAAAAGATAATGAATTAGATTTTTTTAAACCCAGATAATTGTCTTCTATATTGAATTAGTAGGGATAAGAATAGTTTAGGTGTAGGGGTGCCTGGGTAGCTCAGTTGGTTAAGGGGGGCTGCCTTCAGCTCAGGTCATGAGCTGCATCCTGGGATCAGCCCCACATCAGGCTCCCTGCTCAATGGGCGGCCTGCTTCTTCCTCTCCACCACTTGTGTTTCTCTTTCTCTCTCAAATAAATAAATAGAATCTTAAAAAAAAAAAAATAATAAAAGTTTAGGTGTTAGCAAACTATGGCCCATGGATCAAATTTGGCTTGCCACCTGTTTTTGTAAATAATGTCTTGTTGCAGTAGAGCTACCTCCACTTAGTTATGGATTGTTTATGGCTGCTTGCACACTGGAACAGCAAAGTTCTGCTTTAGAGTTAAACTTTACAGAAAAGGCCAACCATGGACCTACTTGAGTGGAACCTCCCTATCTGGGAATAGGCTGCTGTGGTAATCTAATAAACATAGGGTAGTGGGGCTTTGGATTAAGCCTGAAGTGGTAAGAATGAAGTGACAGAGAAAAACATTGGCAGGTCTTTAATTCAACAAATACTTATTGAATGCTTTCTGTCTTCAGGGAAGGAAAAATACAGGCCCAAGATTTCATGCTTAGATGATATTAAGAATGGTGATGATAACACCAATCCAGTCAACAAGGAGGAGTTGGCAGAGGGAGTTCTGATTTTAGGAGGAGGTAGTGGGTAAGATGAAGAAGAATTTGAGTGAAAACTGGGGACGGATGAAAATATAGAACTGGAACTTGGATGTGAAGGCAAGCCTGGAGACAAATTGAAGCATCAAATTTTTTAAAGTATGTAAAGAGCTGAAGGGGAAAGACTGAGCTGTGGGGAACATTTATCATAGAAAGTAGAAGGAAGAAAAAGGATCTTGAATAAGAATGGGGAGTTAGTGGGGTGCCTAGGTGGCTCAGTTGGTTAAGCATCTGCCTTCTGCTCAGATTGTGATCTCAGAGTTTTGGGATCAAGCCCCACATCAGGTTCCCAGCTCCACAGGAAACCTGCCTCTCCCTCTGCCCCTCTCCTTGCTCCTGTTCTCTCTTTCTCTCTCTCTATCTCTCTCTTTCTCAAATAAATAAATAATATCTTTAAAAAAAAAAAAAAAAGAATGGACAGTTAGAGGAGAATTGAGACCCACAAAGGTACAGCATCCAAATGGAAGGAGAGAACTAGCTTTTTTTTTTTTTTTAATTTTTTTTTTTAAAGATTTATTTATGATAGCCAGAAAGAGGGAGAGAGAGAGAGAGAGAGGCAGAGACACAGGCTCCATGCCAGGAGCCCAACATAGGATTCGATCCCAGGGCTCCAGGATCGCGACCTGGGCCAAAGGCAGGCACTAAACCGCTGAGCCACCCAGGGATCCCCGAGAACTAGCTTTTAGTGAGAAGAACTATCTCTATACGAATTTTTCTGATTGATCTAATATTCAACAAAATGCTAAATTCTTATATTCTAATATTTGTCTATTGATGATAATATTATCTGCGAAGAAATAACAGTTTTGTCACTTTTCTTCCAATCCTTCTATTTTTTGTTTCTTTTTCCTGTCTCACAACTATTACTTTAGTCCCAGGTAAACAGAAGTAATGATACTGGCAGCCTTGTCTTGTACCAGATTTTAAAATGCTTTTGTAGCTTCTTCATTAAATAAGATGGCTTACTATATTTTTAGCTATCAAGTTAAGGAGTTTCTCCTCTGTTCCCAGTTTTCTGATTTAAAAAAATCGAATGTAGATGTACCTTATCAAAAGATTTTTCTGAGTCTATGATGTGATTTCTCTCCTTTAGAACAATAATGTAGTAAATTATAATACTAGTTTTTCTCACATTTTACCATCCTTGTAGTCTTGGGATAAATCTTACTTGATCACAGTTTATTCTTTTTAAAATATACTCATGGAATAAATTGGCCAGTATGTCTGCATTACTGATTTTCTTCAAAGAATACATTTTTGTGTTTAATTGTTTTTGTATTTTCGTTCTCTATTCTGTCCTTTATTATTTCCTTCCTCCCAACTTTGGGTTTACTCCATTGCTTTTCTTTTAATATTTATCTCATTCATTTCCTTCCTTCTGTGCTTTCCAGTAAGTGTTCTTAAAGCTATCAGTTTCTCTTTTAGTATCATTTAACTCTGTTAAATTGTTGATACGTGTGCTCTGTCTTCATCTCTAAGTATATCATAATTTCCTTCATAATGCTCATAATTTAAGTAGCCAAAGGTTGTTTTGTAGTGCTACTGTTTGCTTCTAGTCCATCCAATATGATTAGACTTAGGGTTAGATGAGAGACCTTTTTTCAAGTCATACATAACTGTTTCTGGATTTCTTTCTTAATTTCTTTCTTTCTCTTTTGAATTAGGATAAGAGTATACTAATTCATTGAAGTGTTACTTTGAAGCACAGTCTCTTTCTGTAAGTGTTCTGTGTATGTGGAAAAGACTATATTCACTGTTGAATGAAAAAGTTTTCTATATGTATTTATTCATTTGAGCTTTTTATGTTATTTCTTTCATATATTTGCTTAGCTTCCAGTTTCTGAAAAGGATGTGTTATTTGTTGGTTTGTTTCTCCCTGTACTTTCACCAGTTACTGCTTTTTATATTTTTAAGCTGTATAATCAGAGGTATATATGTTTATGATCATTATGTTTTATTGAGCAATTATGCCTCTTATCAGGATGCTGATTTTTTTTCTCTCAAAACTGCATTAAAAGCCAAGAGACTTTGTCTCCTCTCCATATTTCTTTTCATTCCTTCTATATCCTTTTCTAGTGGATCCCTTATAGACAACATTGTAAGGCATTTTTTTTCCTTTTCTTTTTTTAAGGTTTATTTACTTATTTTAGAGAGAACATGCATTCAGGTAGGGAGAGGAGCAGAGGGGGAAGAAGAGAGAATCCTCAAGTATACCCCACTTTGAATGCAGAATCTGACTTAGGCTCGATCCCAGGACCCTTGAGATCATGACCTAAATCAAAACCAAGTCAGATGCTCAACTGACTGAGGCACCCAGGTGCTCTGATTTTTTTTTTCTTTTTTAACCAAGTTTCATTGATGAAACTATATTTACTTATAATTATTGTTGTATCAGGGGCTTATTTTTGCAATCTTATTTCATGTTTTTTCATTTACTTCATTCTTTTCCCTATCCTTTCTTCTCTTCTTTTAGATTGCTAAATTTCTTTCTATAAGTTTGTGTTTTTTTTGTTTTTTTTTTTGTTTTAATTTTTTTATTTATTTATGATAGTCACAGAGAGAGAGAGAGAGGCAGAGACACAGGCGGAGGAAGAAGCAGGCTCCATGCACCGGGAGCCCGATGTGGGATTCGATCCTGGGTCTCCAGGATCGCGCCCTGGGCCAAAGGCAGGCGCCAAACCGCTGCGCCACCCAGGGATCCCTCTTTCTATAAGTTTGAATACATGTATTTGATTTTTATTCTTCTGAGTTGTTCCTTAATGTATTTTTTCTTTGAGTATCCTGAGCTTATCAATATCTTTTCCTTTTCCTCCAGAGCCACATCTCACTCTTGTCCCTGCCATCTTTTTCCTCTTCCTCCTTCCTGCTCCCCCCTACCATGTTCGTACTGTCTGGAATTTTAGTTCTGGGTTATTTAGAATATACATAGACTGCTGAGTATATTGTTTATTTATAGACAACAGTGAAACTTGTTGAGTTTTTTTCAATCTTCCCATGTATCTCATAATCCTTCTAGATTTACTTTCCTTCTTTTAGGAGTACTTGAGCAATGTTCACCAAGAGGGTCTTAAAATGGTAAACCTTATGAGGCCTTGAAGTACTAAGAACATCTTTAATTTTTCCTCACATTTAAATGATAGCTTGGATAGATATAAAATTCAAGAAAAATAACTTTGAAACTACAAAGTTTTGAAAATATTTCTTCATTTTCCACTTGTACCCTTGTTGCACTCAAGAACTGCAAGGGCCCTGGGACACCTGGGGCTCTTCCACTCATGAGGGGGCTGCATGAAGTAATCACTTTATTTCTCTGGGCTTCAAATCATCTGTGGAGGACAAGTGACTGATATTCTCCAGCCTCATATCTCTGCACAGCTTTCTCTGATATATGTCCAGGAGAGCCTGCTCTTCCTGGATAAAGGACATGGCCACATCCTCAAAGTGGTATTTAAGAAAAATATCAGGGGGCACCTGAGTGGCTCAATCAGTTAAGCATCCAAATCTTGATTTTGGCTCATGTCATGATTTTAGGGTCATGATATTGAGTGCCTCATTGAGCTCCATACTGAGCTTGGAGCCTGCTTGCAATTCTCTCTCCCTCTCCCTCTGCCCCTCCCCCTCGCCCCACCATGCTCACTTGTGCATGTGCTCTCTCTTTCTCTCTCTCTCTCTTTATATATATATATTAAAAACAAAAACAAAAACAAAAAAAAACAAAAAGAAAAGATCTCAGGACAAGCCACACAGCATCCAGCTCCCTCCTCAGCTGTCAAGGCCACAGACAAACTTTTTTCTCTCTGTGGACCTAGCTCCAAGTAGTCCCCAAAGCTTTAATAACACCTCCTTGGGTCAGTCCTAATGAAACAAAGCTCTTGTCCTCACTGGCAACACAGTCCCAATCAGTAAGTTTAGCCTGTTATATTTGGGGCTGGTAGAAAAGTTGAACTACTAATGATGCATGATTAGTTTGGAGAATTGGGCTCAGGAAGCAGATCCAAGAATAAGCAGGGAGAAACTAGACAGCTGCTGGACTCCAATCTGTTTCTTTCCACACTTGCTGTTTCGTCTCTCACCTGGTGGATAGCTTTTCTGCCGAGTACAGTTGACCCATAAAACACGTTTGAACTGCATGAGTCTACTTATATATGGATTTTTACAGTACTGTAAGTATATTTTCTTGTTCTTATGATTTTCCTAATATTTTCTTTTCTCTACTCTGCTTTATTGTAAAAATACAGCATATAATACATATAACATACAAAATCTGTATTAATCAACTACATTATCAGTAAGGCTTCCCATCAGCAGTAAGCTATTTAGCAGTTACATTTTTGGAGAGAGTCAGAAGTTATATGTGGATTCCCCCACCCCATGTTGTCCAATGATCAACTCTGTTTCCTTCTCTCAAAAATAATAATACGCTACTTGTATTTATTTGTTCAGTCACTTCTTCCTTCATTAGTCCATGGCATTTCTTAAACCCCAACTTTGGACAGTGGAACATGCTAGGCTGTAAGAGGAACATGGATCGGTAGGTTTTACATTTATGGAAGTTACAACAGAGGAAAAAGATGGAGACCTACAGGACTTTTCTCCAGGGTGCAAGTGGTCAATCCTGTCAGATTAGAAATTCGCTGAAATGCTGTGAGATTCAGAAGGAGGATGAATCCCTTCCTGGGGGAATTAGGGAGACCTCACTGAAGAGCGGGTTTTGAATTGGTCTGAATTAGCTTGGAGCCCAATTCTCCAAACTAAAGCTAGAGATGATGTGTTTCATGATCTCAAATTTATGTCTTCCTTTATCTCATCAAAGAAGTGTAAGGTCATTGAGTCATTCACTCATTCCTTCTTTTCTGCTTTTAAGTAAACCTGAAGCATTTTAATATGGAGAAAGGCTTCCAGTGGACTGACTCATCACCTCACTCTGGGATTCTCTGTCTCTTAACTAAGCTGAGGTTCCTCCTGTTCACCTTGCTCAGCTCAGTCTTGCATAACTGCTTTTACCTCATGGATCTTATTTCACGGCTCTAGCCCAACACTGATGAGCCTCCAGCCAAATTTACTCTTTTCTGTTTTCCCCAGCATCTCACAGCTGCATTTGACATTGTCCCTCAGTCTCTGGTTAAAATCCTTTTCAGTCTAGGCTTCTGGGGCAACCTTGTTGTTTTCTTACTCCACTTGATATTTTGTCATATTATAGGGTGTAAGCGCCATAAAGCTATCTTTCCCAAACCGCTCATTTTTACAGGCAGGGAGGCTCTTTGCTGCATTATGTACTTGTTATTTACTTGCTTCTCTCCCCATTTACCTTATGAGGTCCCACAGCCTTGGTCCTAGACATATTCCACTTTCCTCACTGAATAAACTGACATTTTTGTGAAATGCTTTGATAAAGGGTACATAACAAATCTCCATATCTATCATGCACCTTTGTTTTCTCTTTTATTCTCCTAATAAATCCATTTTGTTATCCCCTAACCAGTTGCCACAGTCTGACACTGGACTTATTATTGCCTCCTTATTCTTTTAAATCATTTCGTTCTGATTTCCCTTTGCATTTCTGACTTGAGAATTTGGAACCATCTTAAGGACTTGCTTCGTCCATTGTCCAGTATATTCAGTCCATTCCCACCTGTCTGTTAACTGTTTTTTTGTGATGTTGTGTAGATCTGCTTCTTCCATCTCCTCAAGTGCCATAAAATTACAATCTCCCTCCCTTTTTTTTTTTTTTAAAGATTTTACTTATTTATTTTGATAGAGCACGCACACCCACAAGCGGTGGGAGGAGCAGCAGGGAGAGAGAGAGGGAGAAGCAGACTCCCCATGGAGAAAGGAGCCCGACTCAGGGCTCCATCCCAGGATCCTAGGATCATGACCTGAGCCAAAGGCAGATGCTTAACCAACTGAGCCACCCAGGCAACCAATAATTTTTACTACTTTTTGTCTAGGCTGCCACAGGGGACCTCTGAGTGTTCTCTCTCTCAGCTGTCACCTATAATTATTGTTGCCAAAATGGCACTCTCCTGCTCCAGACTGTTGATTCCTTATGGCCCCCTCTGTCTGTCTTCATTATTCTGGCCTTTTTGGTTCTTTACCAGTTACACTTTCCCTCGTTTTTACTAATCTCTTTTCTCAGCCCCAAGATAAACTTGTCATTTCAGCCAAATAAATTCATTTGGCATCTACAAGTTGCCTTTCTCTGCCTTCTGCCTACCCCCTCCCAGCCCTTCTGCCACAGTCAACCTGCTTATTCTTACCTTGCTGATATCTCCTGGACTATTTTCCAGTATGGAGTGCTCTCACATTTCCTACTGGACCATCTTTTTTTCATGCATTCATTTATTCAGCAAATGTTTTTTTACTACTTGCTGTTTACCAGGCATTTTGCTAGGAATTAAGAGACACCAAATCCTTGCCTTCACGGAGCTCCAGAGTCCTGTGGGGGACACAGACAAGTAAATAGGCCATTAAGATTCAGTGTGATTAGTGCTAGTATAGAAAGTTTTAGTGGCCATGGGAGTATGCAGAAGGGGCATCTTGCTGTGAGAAGAAAAGGGTGTCATACAGTCATTCCAAAGGTTGTCTTAAATTGAGTCTTAAGTTCCTTAGCCAAAGAAAGAAAGAAAACTAGAAGCAAAGCTTCATCTGTGAGAAAGCCATGTATTAAGTGGCCCCACCTGGCCTGGTGTGGCCCTCTACTCTGCATTCCTCTTGGGACTTAGAGAATCAGTTCAAACTCTGAAAATTCATGTTATATTTTCTATAGCTTTTTGAATAATTATTTTTTTTTCTTTTAAACATTCATTTTAGAGAGAGAGAGTGGGGGTGGAAGGGGCAGAGGGAGGAGGAGAGAGAAACATAAGCAGACTAAGCGTGGATTCCACAGCCCTGAGGTAGGACCTGAGCCAAAGCCAAGAGTCAGACGCTCAACCAACAATGCCACCCAGGTGCCCAAAAAAATCCTTTTTTGATGATATGTATATGTTTTCTCTTCAGCTAGATTGTAAGCTTCTTCCTAGGGCCTAGAGACTGAGTCTCCTTTTTTCATAATCTGTGCAAAATGTCCAGTGGAAATTAACCAGCAGAGGACTAACATAATGACCATAGTATCCTTGGGCCTAGGATTTTTAAAAATTTTATTCCACAAGTTTGATTGACTCTCAACTTTGTAAGGTATTTTTATTTGATTCTTGGACACAGTGGAATTTTCTGTTTGTGTGTGTTTGAACAAAATGTTCCCACTTGAAGTACTCAGTAAGTTGCTATTTACACCAATAAAATATATACATTTGCCCTTTGGTAGTGAAATGGAGATGTTGGAGGTGTCGGCTTAGTTCTGAGAATGTCACTAAAAGGCTTTTAGAACTGATTCTTTACAATAGCCTGGGGAATCAACAAGAAGTGTCTCCAAGTATAGGGCTAAAAAACAAACATCTGGTCTGACCTGATCATGATGTATTTCTCTTAACTTCCAACTCCATGGTATTCATATTGTAGTCCTGCTTTTGTTTATGGGCATTTAATTTTCAAAGGAAAGCAACCTCTGTTTGAGGTTCAAAGATAATGTTGTTTTCAGGGCTACATTTGCTCTCCGTTGTGTTTTCATTCCAATTGGTAGTTCTTAACCTTTTGGGGATCACGGCCCCATGTGACAATCCAATCAAATCTATGGGAAAGTGTACATTGGCACTCACAGAATTGTATATACTATTTCAGGGGCTTCCTAGACCCTCTGAATTTCTGCATCTGCCCTGTGAGTCATTGTCGGCTTATTCTAACAAGGTTCTTACAAAATTGTCATTTTAAGCCAAATATGCAAACAAAGTTTGATCTCTTTTGTCACCATTCCAGGTTCCTTCTGTTTGACGCATACAGACAGTGAACGCTTGCAGATTCATAGCATATCTGCTACTATAAACCTATGTACTTTACTTCTTCCTTCTCTGGAAACAATAAATGCATATGTATTTTTTAGATAAGTACAAATAGATCAGTTCTGCCCAAGCAGAAGAAAAGGTCTTATATACATTAGTGTAATACATCTGTGCAAATAGGAATTAGAATCTATTCAATATAGCTGGTCACAACCATAATTTTCGGCATCCATGTTAGAGAAGTGTTTCTCAGGCAGCCCGGGTGGCTCAGTGGTTTAGTGCCGCCTTTAGCCCAGGGTGTGATCCTGGAGACCCGGGATCGAGTCCCACGTTGGGCTCCGTGCATGGAGCCTGCTTCTCCCTCTGCCTGTGTCTCTCTGTCTCTCTCTGTGTCTCTCATGAATAAATAAATAAAATCTTTTTTAAAAAAGAAGTGTTTCTCAGGTTATAAGGCAGCTTACACAACTGCAGTCATGTTATTTAAAAATAACAAAGCCCTTATGTCCATGTTTATATAAAAATGCTAAAAGAATATACATCAAAAGGCACGTATACTCAGATAACATTGCAGGTGATGGGTCTTTGTAGTGCTACTCTTTGGACTTTTCTTTATTGGAAAACCTGGCTAGAACAGAGAAAGGGAGGAGGCTTCTTACTGAACTGGGTTTCTGGCTTTTTTCTTCTATGTTCCGGTAAGTATGTGAAATGATACTGAGGAAAAGATGTGTTACAGAATAGCTCCAGCATCCCAATCCATGGGCCTTCATTTTTATTTTCAGTCTGAATCTCAATTTGTTTGGAAAAGGTAGTTAGTATATTTTTTTAAGTGCTCTGAAAACAAAATTAAATTCAAATCGTGCCAGGTAAAAATAAAAATACAACATCCTAAGGATCACATAATAGTGCACTGTAGGACTTCACAGTTTACAAGAAGTCCTAATTCTTGGGAATTACTAAATTCCCAAGTAATTGAGAATATAATTCCCAATTAGCTCCTGAGACTCTCAAATTAGTGAAGCAGGATGTGTCACCAAATATGCCCATGTTATAAGAAACCCAGCCCAGAGCCTGAGCTGAGGTCTCATGACTAGTAAGGGAATGGGAGGGAGGCGTTATATATATATACCAATTCCTTTTTTTTTTTTTTTTTTTTTTTAAATTCATGAGAGACACAGAGAGAGAGAGATCAGCAGAGGCACAGGCAGAGGGAGAAGCAGGCTTCATGCAGGGAGCCCAACATGGACTCGATCCCGGGTCTCCAGGATCAGGCCCTGGGCCGAAGGCAGGCACTAAACTGCTGAGCCACCCAGGGATCCCTATATATACTGATTCCTAATTCAGCATTTTTTCTGGCTCCTCTGCCACTGAGACTTGGGAAAATCACCTTGGCTCTTTGAGTCCCGGCCTGCGTTTTCATAATGTAAACTTATTTTGTATATTTATTTCAAGTTTTTACATTTGTTTTCATTTTGCAGAGTTGTCGAGAATCAGATTATATAGTACAGTGATTCTCAAAGCATGCTCCCTAGACCACCAGAAGCATCTCTTGGGAGCTTGTTAGAAATGCAAATTCTTGGGCCCACTTCAAACTTGTGGCCCATCTCAAAACTGTGGGTTTGGCACCCAGCAATCCATGTTTTAGTAAACCCTCCAGGTGATCCTAATATGCATGCAAGTTGGAGACCCACCGATGGTATGTGTGAGTTAGCATTTTGAAAAGAGAAAAGTGTTCTAGAAATTGGATAGGAAGCTTTTTTTTTTTTCATCAATATAAAATTTAGATAGTAGAGTGAAACCCAAAGATCTTAAACATACAGTTCTATGAATTTTCACATTATGTGATCATCACACAGGTCGAGGCAGGGAACTCTTATCATTCCATAGAGTTCCCTCGTGCCTCCCTCATCCCCACTGGGCAACTACTGTCCATGGACAGACTTCATTGTAAGAGGATAGGACGCTGAGTCAGACATAGAAAGAGCAATGACTATATTCTTTTTTCCCTTTACTACTTCTACTTACCATTTCTTTTTTAATTACTAAGCAGAGTTCTCTCTGGTTTTTCAGCCCATGGATCAAGCTTCTCTGAAAAACAGCGACGTTCTCATTCTGACAGGCCTGACCCAGATCCCCACCGCGAACCCAGACGGCATGGTGGGAGAGTTCTGCAGCAATCTGGGTACGTAGGCAGCTCGGCCATGAATGGGAGATCTGCTAGGTTTACTTTGGAGACCTTGCTTCTGTTGTAGTTTGTGCTCCTTCCCTTCATATTCATACCCTCCAGTGCCCTCGTGCAAGGCTTTCCCCCTGCCAGCTCCACCCTTCATGCCTGTCCTTCAAAGCTTGCTGTTGTCAGCAAAAGAAGCAGTTCTTAAGCAACATAAATCTGAAGAATGTCAGAATGGTTGTCATAAGGGTCAATTCAAGTGGTTAGCACTTTATGCAACCGATATTCAACATTCTCCCCTTTATGTTGAAAATTCTTATTTATTCTTCTTGCTTCGTGGTGGGATTTGGGGGCAGGATGGGGGTGCATACAAGGTAGCACTTGTCAAAGAAAGGAAGAATCACATCTTTGCATTTACAACAGTGATACACTGAACAGATCATTTTTCCCCCCAATATTTGGTGTGTTTTTTCTTTAGGAGAAGACTAAATTTTAAATTTGGAGGAGAGACTTGCTGGGGTTTTGCTACCTAGAAGAAATATATATTTCTTTAGATAAAATTGTCTGTAAAATCTAGAAATCCTGCCATCCTATACTTTTAGAAAAGTATAGATTGCTCACTTTCTTAGCTTGAGCTGCTATAATGAAATACCATAGACTGGGTGCCTTGAACACCATTTCTTTCTCATAGTTCTGGAGGCTGGGAAGTCTGAGATCAGGTTGCCAGCATGGTCAGGTTCTGGTGAGGGCCCTCCTCCTGGCTTGTAGATACCTACAAGTGTGTCCTCACTTGGCAGAGAGAAGCAGCTCTCATATCTCTTCCTGTTCTTATAAGGACACTAATCCCATCATGGAGGCCGTACCGTCATGGCATCATCTAAAACCAGTTACCTCCCACCCACCCCCCTCCCGCCTTGCCAGTACCATCACATTAGGAGTTAAAGTTTCAATATATGAATTTTATGGGAACACAGACCTTCAGTCTGTGACACGTACCAAAGGGAGTTTAATGAGCTCAGACCTTCCACCCCTAGCAACTGTAAATGCTGTCACCTCTGCTCTGGGGAAAAGAAATGGTCATCATCTTAATATTTACATGAATGGCAGTATCCTTTGGAAATTCAGTCGCCCATGCCAATAATCAATAATCATAGTCTTTTTTGTTCTTTGCTGATATTAAGCCAAACACAATTTATTCTTCCTTGAAAAAATTAATTGGACTTGTCTCAAATAGCATCTTTGATTTTTATGTTCATTTATTTATAATCTAGAATCATAGACTCAAAGAGCTTTAGATCTAAAAATAATAAAATAAATTTTAAAAAAATAAGAGCTTTAGATCTGAAAGGAACCTTACATCTAATCTACTACTATTTCTCGGAGTCCACTAACCACTTGCCTCAAGATCAGTGAGACCGCTTATTAAAGATGCAGTTTGGAAGCCCTGCCACAGACCTAGTAAGTCAGATTCTCTGGGGAGAAGAAAGACCCAGCAGAAAAACTGCATTTTCAACACGTTCCCTGGCGATTTTCACACATACTAAAGCTTGAAGACCACTGGTCTAGTTCACTCCTCCCATAACCAGAAACAGGCCCAGCCAGGTATCAGCAGCTTATGTGAGATCCGATAGCTTGTGACAAAGGCAGGAATAGAGCCAGGTCTCTGGAGCCCTGACCAGTGTCTCTCTGCATGGTACCATACCCTACAAATGGCAAGTCAGCCAGTGCTCAGGGTGAAGCATCTGCAAGAACCTGTGCGTCAGACTTGGGAACGAGGAGGATCCAAGATATTGGAGGCTTCAAGATCTGTGCCCAAAAGCTGTGTGTTTCAATTTAAGTATTTAAAGTCTGGAGGATTTTCTTACAGATAACACATTAATGAAAGAAAATGTCACTCAAATGAATCAAACGGAAAAACTTGACCTATTTCCTTATAGGTCATTCAGCAGTGGTCAGAAACTGGACAGAAACAAATCCAGCAAAGTTTTGGGCAGGAGCTAAAAAGAGAAGGAGCTTGGAGGGTCTGTCCTGAAGCTCGACTGCCATTGGTAACCTTTAAAACCCAAACCCTTCACTGCACGCTCTGTTTCCAGGGACTGAGACATCAAGTAAAAACCCAGCTGATGGTTAACCTCTGGAATCCCCCACTCCCATGCTATTTGTTAAAAGAAGCAGATCATTATCCATGGAAAATAAATTATATAAACAGAAGTAGGAAAATGAAAGAAATCCAACTATTATTTTGAAAGTTTCATTCTACCTTTATAAAACTATTCTTTTGATGCCCCTGTTTTCTCTCTGGCTTCAACTTTTCTAGCACTGACAGTCCGGAATGGAGGAAACGTGCTGGTGCCCTGTTACCCTTCTGGTGTGATCTATGACCTCCTTGAATGTCTGTATCAGTATATTGATTCAGCCGGCCTCTCCAACATCCCTTTCTACTTCATCTCCCCTGTGGCCAACAGTTCACTTGAGTTTTCCCAGATTTTTGCTGAGTGGTATGTCTGTGTTCTTCTCCATGATTCAGTACATTCAAGCAATAAGATTGAAAATGTAAAAAAAAATTTTTAATTGAAAAAAGAACAGAGATAGGGTTTTATTCTCACATTATTGTGAGACTTTCATTCTATTGTCTTTCTGTGTCTGTGATGTGAAAATTGTATTAATGAAAGCCAAGCCTGTTATGTTGCTACGGTTCCAAAGAATAGTTAGCAACGAGAGAAGGATGAAAGGCAAAGATTTAACTTAGCCAGCACTTTCAGAATCAGTGACAAAAATATTATGCATCTATCTTCTCACATGCTACCCTCTGCTGTTACAAAGTGAGGTGACATTCTAGAAGCTCAAAAAAAGCCCAAGCTCATGTTGTCTGGAATTTATAACACTAAATCTGACAAGAAAAGCTAGATTTTTTTTTCATTTCAATAGCATGATATTTGACAAAATTAAGTTTTATTACAGTAGGAAATTGTTTGATCCAGTCCTAAGGTGGGTAAATTATTGTACAGTATGAAATCAATGAGCCTTTTTAGAATCCTTGAGCTGCATGTCTGAGTCTAACTGACCTGGCCAAAAAAAAAAAAAAAAGGGTTGGGGGAGGAATGGGAGAAATATATTAACCTTTACAGTCGACTCAACAGTGCCTTAGAGTGGTGTTTCTAGAACTGGAGTGGGACACACATACTATAGGGTGTGTTTAATCCATTTTAGTTGTGTGAGAGCCTAATGGATACAGTATTCTACTAAGTGTCTTGTACGTCATTCTGTCATTACATGTTCTACATACTGCCTTCCTCCTCCACCTTTTTCCTCCCCATTTAGTTGTAGTCAAGGACCTTTTTTCTTTATCTCAATTCAGACAAGCTTTTCAATCCCACCTGCGTGTTATTCATGTTTGTCCGTAGGGCTGTCGCTTTTATTGGTACCTCCTGAACTTTATCCTTTGCATTAGGTCTTTTCTCCCCAACATAGAAAGTTAATTTTGAATAATTAGTATCCTACCCTAAGTATCACTTGCACAGTTAATCAGCATGTTCTGAATTTCCTCATCCAGGTCCTTAGTAAAAAAAAAAAAAAAAAACTCCAGGACCAGCCCTGCGAGGCCCAGGGGCTAGTATGTTCCTCAAGGCTACCCTTCTGTTCTTGTCAGAATATCTGATAGGATAGAAGTCAGGACCACGAAAATCAGTGTAGGTCATTTTTGTATTTCCGGGTCTCTTTGTTTGTTCATTTCATTCATATATATACACACACACACACACACACACACACACACACACACACGTGTGTGTATATATATAAACATATTTACTATAGAAACAATACAAGTTACAGAAAACAGGAAAAAACAACCCATAAACCCACTCTCCAAAAGTAGTATCACTGTTGTCGTTCTGATGGATTTTTTTTCTTTTTATATGGGGGGGATCATGCAGATTATTTAATTTTGGATCCTGCTTTTAAAATTTTTAAATTTAAATTTAAATGAGATTAGAGCATTATAAAATTTAAATTTAAATGAGATTAGAGCATTATAAAATCTTTAAGAACATAGTTTTTACATGACTTCATTACTCTATCATTTGTACCTCATTTATATATTGTATAATTTACTTAACTATTGTCTTATTGTTGGACAGACCAGCTTTGCCCAATTTTTTCCTTTTAGTAATAAATGTTCAATTAATATCATTTTGTGTATATGTGACTGCATCTTCTGCCAATTACTAAACATGGAATTACTGGAACAAAAACAATAAATATGTTCTAATGTTCATTAAACAGAACAAAATGAACATTAGCATATTATTATTAGCTGAACTCCAGTCTTTATGCAGAACATACCAGTTTTTCCACTAATATTTTCTGCCCCAGGATCTAGGCCAGGATACCCCAGTGCATTTAGGTTTCTGTTTTTGTAGGTCCTGAACTACTACCACCTCAAAAGTAGTATCTGTTAGACCCGTTGAGGTACTTTAATACTATTTTAGTACATTCTCACAAGTGGGCGCTAACAAACGTACATCATTACATATATTTTTTCTAACTTTTAAAAATGCCAAACCTACAGAACACCCATAACTCTTGAGTTATCAGTTTTAACTTTTGCCACAATTGCTTTATTCAGTCATTTCCGTATTTTAAATGTCAGATCTGGCTAAGAAAGAGCATAGACTACCTAAAACATTCACAGCGTCTCCAGATTGAGATATGTCATTACTCTCCAGTTTGAGTTACCAGTGCTGCTTAGTGGGTATGCAAAACAGAAAGTTGTGTGTCTGAGAAAAAGCCTTTCACTTTTTCCTCAAAAGCAGTCATAACGAATGGAATATGATACTTTGAATTGGACCCTGGAACAGAAAAAGGACATTAGTGGAAAACTGGCAAAATCCAAACAAAAGTGGAATTTAGTTAGTGGTAATGCACTAATAGTAATTTCTTCATTCAGCAAACGTATCATGGTAATGTAAGAGGCTAACATTATTGGAACACTAGGCAAAGGGCACAAGGGAAATCTGTACTGTCTTTGCAACTTTTCTGTGTAAATCTAAAATTATTCCAAAATAAGCTTATTTTTTATGGCAAAAATGTATTAAGGAATTTTAGCAGTTAAAAAATTCACACAAGACATTTATGTTCTGAGTACTCTGTGGACTCTGGCTTTTAATCACAGTGAGATTCGCTGGCAGGAAAATTTTAAAATAACATTTAGTATTCAGTGTTTGCGCTGCTACCACTAGGTGGCAACAAATGACCCTGTGTGCCCGACCTAACATACTGATCTGGTTTTCCTCTTCAAAAGGCTTTGTCACAACAAACAGACTAAGGTGTATCTTCCAGAACCACCTTTTCCTCATGCAGAGGTAAGAAAATGGCATTATTGGGTCAAAGCAAGAAAAAATACAGGTAATTGGTTCAAGATGGAGATAGCAGGTCATTAGATTTTAAAAATCCTGGGGCACATGGGTGCTCAGTTGGTTAAGTGTCCGACTCTTGATTTCTGCTCAGGTCACAATCTCATGGTCGTGGGACCCTGCTTCAGTTTTCCATGCTAGGTGTGGAGCCTGCTTAAGATTTTCCCTTTCCCCCTGACCCTCATCTCTCTCTCTCCCTCTCCCTCTCTCTCACTCTCACTCTGGCTCTCGCTCTCGCTCTAAAAATAAAAAAAAATCCTTACATAGGCTCATATAGCCCTTTGTTTCCAATGTGAGACAACAGGGAAGTACTCTAACTCAAGATTCACCACTTCCCCTTCTCATTACCACGTTATAGTACCAGTGTGTGTCTGCAGTCCATAGCCTACCTCTGTTGTGTTGACTAGGTGGGGAATTTTATCTAATACCTGCTACTAACTTTTTAGCAACAGATTTATTTATTGTCAAAGTCTTCTTTCCAGTTAGTTATGTTGATCACAGATGTGAAGTTTTAATGATGAAAATAATAACATTTAAGTTTTTAGAAAATAAAAGGTCAAAAGGAATGAACTTCCACTTATAAAATAAATCAGCCATAAGATGTACTGTACAGCAGCACAGTGACTGGAGTTAACAGTACTGTGTTGCATGTTTAAAAGTTGCTAAGAGAGCAGATATTAAAAGTTCTCGTCACAAGAAAAAAAGTTTGTAACTCTGTATGGTGATGGATATTAACTATAAGGCTTGCTGTGGTGATTTTTTTCACAATAGATAAAATTCTGTACACCCGACTAATACATTATATGTCACTTATACCTTAGGTTTTTTTAAAATGGAAAGAATATACCTTTCTCACAGAATGGATGAGTGTTTTTGTATCAGTTTGTACCCAGTTTTGTTTTCATTGTTTTTCACCAAATAGTATTATGATGGACATTTTTCTGTGCTCCCTATCATTATTATCATTATTATTGCTGCCTAAAGTTCCATAGCATATCATATGGACAGATTATAATATACTTAACTATTCTCTTACTATCCGACAAAAGAGTTACTCCTACTTTTTTGTGATATTTTTAAAAAGGATGTTTAAATTGGTATAACCACTTTAGGAAACTAGCAGTAACTACTAAAGCTGAACATATAAAACATACTTTGTGCCTCCTCAGTTTTGTTCTTGAAGTGTATACCAAATAGAAATACATAGTTGTGCCATCAAAAGACACCCAGAAATCTTCAGAGCACTCTTAATAGTAGTTCAGAAATACCCTGGGTGGCTCAGCGGTTTAGTGCCTGCCTTCAGCCCTGGGCATGATCCTGGAGTCCCGGGATCGAGTCCCACACTGGGCTCCCTGCATGGACCCTCTGCCTGTGTCTCTGCCTGTGTGTGTGTGTGTGTGTGTGTGTGTGTGTGTGTGTGTGGTGTATATCATGAATAAATAAATAAAATCTTAAAAAAAAAAAAAAAAGAAAGAAATATGGCCAAATGCCCTCAGCAGTCTAGTGGGTTTTGTGGTATATTCACATAATGGAATACCTTATGCCAGTAAGAATGAATGAACTCCAATTACACATAGTCATGTAAACATATTTCACAAACATGAAATAAGTCAGACATAAGAGAGTAGACACGATGTGATTTTCTTTATATACAAGTTCAAAAACACACAAAACCTACCTATGGTATTAGAAGCCAGGACAGTGCTTACCCTGGAGGTAGGGATAGGGCAGTAGTACCCAGAAAGGGACAAAGGAGAATTTCTGGGAAAACTGCAACAAATATTCTGCTATTTTAAATTTGACAACTTGTACTACTCTTATTTATTCCTACCCTAAAGGACTTTTATGAACCAGAATTTCATGTGGAAATTTCTGATGAAGTCATTTTTCAGTCCGTACATTGCAGTCAAGGTATTTGCAAGCTCTGTCATTACCACAGTGAAATTCAGGCTAGAAATGCAGTAATGTCAGAAAATGAAGTGTGGCAAAACGTATTTTGTGGTGGACTTCACCACTAAAAGTCTGTTTTTCTCCTCCCGCCTCCAAACAATTAGCCTTTCTTTGTCCTCTGAGTGTTACTACACATTCTTACCCACATATGTCACAGATGACCTTTGTCCCATTTACAGTTTATGAATATGAAAAGGCCATAATTGTGTAATCTGGGTTCCTGAAATGCACATGCCAACGTTAGGGCATGATGGAGTTGACCCTGGGTATTGTGGCCACTACCCATGAGAAAATATAGTTCTGCCCTTAGTACTGATAAAAAACATTACATTCCTACCCTACAGCTTCATTGCCTGTACAGTTTGGATGTTAAAGAAGTACAGAGATAATTCCAGATGGTCAAATGTAATAAGTCAGCTGGAAAGGTAGGTCCAATTGGCAAAAAAGAGAGAAAGAGAGATGAATTTATCTTCGTTTCTGTGCATTGATCAGAAGAACTTCAGGAACTGTAGGTAATGCCTAAAAAGTGATTTAAGTTATGTGCAAAGACCCAGTGCTATTCTTAGAACTCCATTCATCTCTTTGACAGCAATGGATACAGGAGACTTAGTCTTTTAGACAGCGCTTACCCTTATTTAACTGGGGCAAGTAATGATTTTGGCTAGATCAGTTATAAAAAGAATGTCAGTTAACTTGTATATGACTTGGAAGGAAGGTGAGAGTTTAGCATTTGCTCCATCTTTACACACATATCCCATCCAACCTTGGACACCTGATTATGACCTCTGGGGTAGTGTTGAAGTGTTACGAGTAAAAACAGTCTCCGAACTAAAGATTTAATCTTTAAAGTGAAGAGATTTTGGCTTCCATTTGGGGTTTGTGCCATTCTGGCCACACCTCACTATTGGGGTGACTTTATTTGGAGTTGGGGGTTGACTGGGCTTCCCCTCTTATGCATTATGAGTTGCTTCAGGATTAAGTAGTACCACAGACCATTTCCTTATCCATCAGACAATATCTCAGGGCAGTACTCCCTTTGACTTGGGTGGTATTTAGGGTTTCTGAAGTCTTGAGTGTTTGTCATCTGACCTTTCGGTGCTAGAGTGGGAAGGTAGAGGCAGGGTCAGGGCAGCAGGAAGAGCTTCTGAGCCATGTCACAAGACATCATCTGTGGCTGTTACTGTATATGGTGTTGCCTTGGATTGGACATGACTTTGGGCGAGTATTGCCAAGTATTGTGCTGGAAGGGAAGTCTTTTTGGTTCAAAACATACACTTTTAAGACAAGCTCGAGTCTGTACATGGCCTACGTCTTACTATAGCTGTGTTGTGATGATGTCACATCCTAAATTTCTGACAGCCAGTTTGGCCTCTGTCTTTATTAAGTTTCTGCAATAACTTCTCAAGAGGTAGTCCTATGTGCATAAATAGTTTTTCTTGTGTGAGATGTTTATTCTCGACAGAACTTAGTGTTTCACATGTTATGGGAAAGCTACTTGTACTTCAAATAATTCATATTGGGAGCTTCTGGGGCCAGGGCTTGGAGTGTCTAGAAGATCTAAAGGAAGAGTTAAACTACATCAGGTATTAACAGCCTGAATAAAAGTATCCACTGAATATGTTAATACGTACCAAAAGGTCTCATCTGTTCAGAAAGTCACCTTGTTAGGTAGAAAAATCTCAATTTTCAGCAAATGTTAATCAGATTCATTTGTATTTTTAATTTCCTTCTGTTCCCTCTTCCATGCTGTGTGGTTCTTCCTTCTGGCTACACAGACTAATATCTGTTTGTGTGCCTCTCTGTACATATTGTAGCTCATTCAGACCAACAAGCTGAAGCACTACCCCAGCCTCCACGGAGACTTCAGCAGTGATTTCCGCCAGCCATGTGTGGTGTTCACTGGGCACCCCTCCCTCCGGTTTGGGGATGTCGTCCATTTCATGGAGCTCTGGGGGAAATCTAGTCTCAACACTGTCATATTTACAGGTAAATAAACAAAACTTTGCCCTTTCTGCTGGGACCATCACTCAACGCACTGACCAAGTGGAGACCAAGGGACGAATTTTGCAGTTAGACAGAAATATAAACACTCATCTGTCATAAATAGCAAAGGGTGAGGAAACCACAGGGGAAAGAGTAAGAATTAAAAAGCAAGATGGACTGTTAGGAAACTGTACTGGACAAAATTTTCATACCAATTTTCAGAGATTTTTCCCTGAGACAGACTTCTGCCGAACTCCTTTTGAGAAGATTTTTGTATGCTGTTTTAAGAACAGCAATAATTCTAGTAACCACTCTTGTTTTACCTTTTAGGAATTATTTCCTGAATTTGGCCTTTCTCCTTCAGTTACAGTTTTTTCTGGCTTACAGTTTTCCTCTGGAGACAAACCCCTCAGAGTAGAACATACCCTTTAATGAGGTCAAGCAGGGGTTTTACTTAAGCACTATATTATCAATTTCAGGTCTTCCTTGAGACTTGGAAATCTTATGGGCAGTAAAGTAAAAAACCTTGACCCAAATCAGGTCCAGTGGACTGTAACCTAACCTAAGTTACCCGTGTCTCTGAGCCTCACTTTTTTCCTTGTGACATGGGGTTATGCTGGCTCCTTACTTGGGCAGCTCTGTGCATTTAGTGAAATGTTATAAGAAGCATTTCATATACTGCCTGGCACATAAAAGCTATTGAGAAAATTATCAGTTAACTTCTTTCTCATTATTTTTAAGACTTGAATGATGGAAGAGTCTAGTAAATCCCCAAAGCTTCAGGATCAGGGACACTGGCGCCCTTCCTTGTGCTCAGCCTGTGCGTGAAGAGTGCCAGAGACCTCCAACATATTACTAGTCAAACAAAGTTGGCTTTATTGACTCATTGCAGCTGGGGAGAACACACCATGAGGAAGTGGGAGGCATCTCAGCGTATGTTGAAAAGAACTTATGGATTTGGGCTTGTGTTGGGTGATTTTTGAGGTGGGTTCACAGATGTGGGACATTGCTCTGAATTGGCTGCTGTCAGGAAATAGGAGTAGTTATATATGATGAGTATCTTAATAATTCTTATCTAAAAGACAAAAAGAATGGAGCTAGATAGGGTAATGTTTGCTCATTTTGTGGTTTGAACAGTGTTGTGGTTTTGTGCTCAGGCATGATTACAGACAGGTTCTTGTTTTTGTTTTGATCCATTGTGGTCACCAAGTGGCCATGTCTGGTGTTAGTGTTCTATGAAATTGTGTCCAACAGGAGAACACCATAGCCTAGCCATGAGTGACAGGCAGGCTCTGGCTAACACCAAGGCCTAGTAGAAAGTGCCAGGAGAGCTCATAAAAAAAAAAAAAAAAAAAAAAGCAGCTGTCAGGGGCCGCTTCTGTCTTTCCCAGCCCCCTTTGGCAAAGAGGAACTCAGGCCACAAGATGACTCACGGTACCCAGAACCTCAGCATTGCCAAGTTTTGCTAAGCAAGAGGTGATCTGAAGAACATTGTCTAGTAGGCCTAAGGGTGGTGTCTCCTGTTCTTTTTGAGGAGCTGTTGACTCTGATACAACAATAGGTACAGTATTCCCATAGGTATGGTCAGAGTATTTGCTATTGTATAAATCTTCCTTTAGCCAGCTAGGAAGAAGTCAAAGGCTGTGTCATGGTCACTTGTGAAGCCTGGTAGTGTCAGAGATGCGTTTTGGACCACTTTTGCAGATTGCATTACAGCCGTGTTAGCCTTGAAGCTCACATAGTCCACACTAAAAGGGAGTCAGTCAGTCAAAAAAGTAAGTAAGTAAGTAAGTAAATAAATAAATAAATAAATAAATAAGTAAATAAAAGGGAGTCAGTCATCTCTCCCAGGTATGTGTGCCTGCCTCATTTAGGAAGGGGTATGTTTCTTAGGGAAACAGGAGCTGCTGGAGGGAGATTAATTTAAAAATCTGAATGTTCCATCAGTTTTCCCAAATGCACTGGATAAGTTAGTGGGACAAGTGAGCGTAAGCCCGAGGGCTATAAGAAGTGGAGACACAGGCTGTTGGTAATCGAAGTATTAATTTTTCACACCAGAAATGTGTCAGTTCCTCTGGTTCATGGTGGGCGAGTGGATAAACCATCCCTGCCAAGCAGGCTGCAGTGAGTGGTTCTGGGGGGAACGAATGGGCCAGCCCAGCAGGCGTGGTTCCCAGTCGTGCTGTGCCAGGCTTTGCAGGAGTATCTGGTGATGTGGGACTGGGATCCTTTTCTTTTCCTCTTGGGGCATCCTGTCAGGTAAGTGGTATGTGCTTTGTCTCATACCTGTGCGTTAACTTTGAGCACTTGATTCAAGTGGCCTGTTCAGGTTTCTCCATTGTGAAGTTCACTGTTTTTATATTTAATCATGATCTTGGCAGGCCCCCGGGGAGACACTTTGAGACTGTATATCCTGGTCTTCCCCCAATTTTTATCTAAATATTTTAGCATCATATATGATCCTGGGTCGGAATAAATTATTACTGTGATGGTTGCCAAATGGCGATTTTTTTTTTTGTTGTTTTCTATATGTTTGTTTGGTGTTCTAACATTTAAAAAAAAAAGCTTTTGCTTCTCCCCCATTTACTTAGTTACCCTTCATTTTATTATTTCCTCACTCTGTGTTGAAAGCCTCAAGCTCACACCCATACCTCCGAATTCCACATCCACCCTGCGCTATTCATTCTGACTCTCCCTTCCCTTATTTGTAAATCACTCTCCCTTCCCTTATTTGTAAATCACTCCTCTTGAGCGATAGGGAATCTGGCTCCCAGCAGCCTCTGGGCACTTACTACTGCCTCACCCTCCCCACCACAGGCCATCTGCTTGGCCTTGACCACACCAGCTGCCTCCTCACTGGGCAGCCACTCTGTTGCCTGCTTTTCAATTTTTGGGTTTTGTTTTTTTGTGTGTGTGCTCTCATTAGAACCCGATTTCTCCTACCTGGAAGCACTGGCTCCCTACCAGCCCTTGGCCATGAAATGCATTTACTGCCCCATTGATACACGACTGAATTTCATCCAAGTGTCAAAGCTGCTTAAAGAAGTGCAGGTAAGGAGGGGGACTGCCAGTGTCTCCCCCGTGTCCCTGTCACCCCCATGTGGTTTGTGTTGCTGTGAGGCGAGGGCTGGCTCTCTTGCTGCATTTCTTGCCTTCCTCATTTCTCTAGCGTCTGCAGAGTGCTGGCACATGTACTACTTAGTTACCCTTCAAAGTAATGAGCTTTCCACTCTGAAAGCAGTTTCCGTTCTGAAGAAATCAAAAGTGGAGGAGAAGCACGCATAAACAGTCTATTATTTTTGATGAGGACCATCTGTGTCCAGTTAAAAGCAAATTGCCCCCACTCCCACCAAAAAAATTGTTGTAGAAACCTACTCATGGAGCCAAAAGATAGTTTAGCTGAAATCTGTATGGGGCCCTGCTGTGCTTGTGGATTAGGACCACACACAGTGTTACTTTGCTTTGCACTAGAGATTTATTTTGGCTTGGTTTTTGTTGCTTTCATTTGTTTATTCCAGTTGCATTTTCTGCCACGGAGAAAGGGCAGAAGTAGTTGGATAAAGTGGTAGGTAAAAGGAAGGCCCTGTGCACAAAAGGAAAATTGTAGTGGGGCGGGGGAGGGAGGGGTTTAAAATCTCCGTGCTGGGCGAGCGACCTCACAGCATATATAGGCGGGCTTGGGGAGGGAAAGAGGCCAAAGGGAGAATTCTCCTTCCCTGTTGCCTCCGGAGCTGAGTGAACGCCAGGATGCCCTGGCTTGTCTCCTGTCACTTGACCTAGTAATTTAGCAGAGTATGGCTAGTCCCTTCACTTTCCTTGGCCTAGGTCAGAAGTGTACTTTCCTCCTCCCAGAGTCTTTGACCTCAGGATAGGTGGCACTACCACAGAACTCTCGGGCAACAAGGAATGGGAAGCTGAGGAGCCTCAGGAATGCAGAGATGGTGGCTTACAGTGATCACTAGCTTGCTGGCCCTCCAGAAAAGAGGATGGGCTTTCTCTAGACATGATTAGAGCAGTGGCTAAGTTTGGGCTGATTTGGTGATTCGATACCCCACCATGTATGCATCAGCACATGGGCAGAAACAGTTAAAAGCCTGTGGTTTTCGTCACTAAGTAACACCTTCCCCCCACCGTCCCTACAGCAGCTCTGTTCTCCCAGAGCCCCAGGCAGTACAGGGACGTTGGGAACTGGCGGCCACCTGGTCTTCACTGCAGAAGGGGCAAACCTGGCTGGAGTCCTCAGGCTGTGACTGTGCAGTCGGGTGGCTTTGAGAAGAGTTACATCATACCACCCAGGTCAGGAAGAGGACAAGTGTGAGCCCAACAGAACAAGTGCTATTTTAAATGCATCCGGTTGGCCTGCTGGAAGGCCTCCTTCCAGGAAGAGAAAGCGAGCTCCAGATCTTAAGAGTGAGCAGTGGCAATACAATGACTCAGTGGGCCACCAGGATCAATTTTTGGTTGCGTGGTCTTTGTCCTCAGTAGCCATTGGTTTACTATTCTTGTCTCTCAAAATGACAGACATTTTGTAAAAAAGCTCTGAATCAGTCTGTCCTAACATACACAATTGAGTATGTGATCTGAGCAGTGCCCTCTGTCGAATACCAGTGGGCCTGCAGATGCCAGAACAATGCCCAACCCCAGAACACTGGACTAGTGTGAAAGTCAGCAGTTCTTGCCTGTCGGCCAACAGTTGCCCCACCAGTCCGTGATGGCAGGTATGACAAGAAGACTATGCCCTCAGGGGCTTAGGGGTCAGGTGAGAATAGGCCCATGGAAGTCACCATCAGAATGACTTAAAAATACTGAAAAAATAAAAAACAAATGGAAAGAGAGGCAGTGGATCCCCCACTAGCCTATGTGGCTGGCAGTTGAGGGCTTTGCCCTGAAATTTTTCTTCCTTTCCCGCACTGCGCTCACCTTTCCTGCTGCCTGTTACTTGGGTTTGAGAGGAGGAGAGATCTGATGGCCCAGAAGAGGCGAGGCGAGCGAGCGTGCGGGGGGACGTGGTGCCAGGGGACATGGACGGCCTCCCTGCTCACCCCACCCATCTCGTGTGTTCTCAGCCGCTCCACGTGGTCTGCCCCGAGCAGTACACGCAGCCGCCCCCCGCGCAGTCCCACCGGATGGACCTGATGATCGACTGCCAGCCGCCTGCCATGTCGTACCGGCGGGCCGAGGTCCTTGCCTTGCCCTTCAAGCGTCGCTACGAGAAGATCGAAATCATGCCTGAGGTGAGCCGTTCTCTGTCTCATGGTCAAACCGGGGCTTTCCACATGGTCTCAGAAAGAGGCCTGTCCCAGAGGTGGCTTTCTTTTCGCTTTGTTTCAAATGCTGATGAGCCAAAGAACGCAGGCCCTTAAGCAAGGAACTGGGAAGAGAGGTGGGATCTTCAGAATCTCTCATTTTCCAGGTAGCGAAGTAACAGCTTCCTAACTCTTCCTTCAGTGGGGGACATTTATTATATCTGCTTTTTCTGTATTATAAATCATGCTTTCAGAAATATTCTTTTACAGAAATCTTTGTTCGTGTACAGAATGTAGAGAGAACTAAAAGCGTCATGGCGTTTTGCGGGGGAGAGGTCTGTGTGAGATGCAGGGGTTAAAAATGTGCCGCCACCCATCAGGTTTTGCTACTACTAAAGGATACTTATATCTCCCCCAAATGAGTGTGTCCTCTGCAGCTTCCTCATAATCCTCCTCCTTTGTCCCTGTAAAGTGCAAGACAGGAGACCTGATGTGCCAGCCCTTGTGCACGTGTTCTGGTAGGAAAACCCTCTCTGTTCAGGGAGGCGAGGGCTGCGTCCCCCCTCGCAGAGGCCTCTGAGTGGCATTGGGGTTGTTGTGGGCTCCGGGTAGACTTGCCCTGTGGCACAGCGGCCTCTTAGATTTCGCTCGCGGGGCTGCCCATATTCCCATGGTGCCCTTCCCAGGCCTCCCAGGCAGCCTGCCCTGTGAGGGGAGTAAACTGCAGGGTCGGGAGGAAGAGGATGTGTTCGGGTGGGCGTTGTTGGGAGACTGGAGTTTCGTGAAACAGTTCTCCCGTTCCTTTCAAATACCCTAAGCTGCTTCCTCTGCCCTTGGGATATTGATCTTCATATTGATGTAAATGACGTCTTGTGTATTTATTTATTTTTGTTTCTACAAAGGAGACTTGGATAGCTCGGAGTCTATGTGTGTAAGAGCAATAGTCAGCAAAGCCTGGGAGCTGGGGCTTCTCGCAGGGTCAGGCATCGCTGCCAGTGGCTGCGCTGGGGCTCTAAAGCTGCCTAGGTTCTAGAAGGGGGTACTTGTCGGACTCAGGTAGGGAAAGAGATGGCTCCCCTGGCTAAAGGTTGACTGTTCCACCTTTGGGAGAAGTCAGATTGCCAGGAATTAGTTCACTGAGTCCAAATGTCCCTGTCCTTCCTGCCTGACACTAGTCACCTGGGGTTTTGAGGACAGAGGCAGAGGCCGGCATGAAAAGTCAGCACCCAACAGGTGTTTTGAGTAGGGAGAAGCCCTTAGAGGTTTCTGAGAGATCCTGTGAAAGTGTGAGGAGCTGCCTGGAAGTCATCTGAGAGGTGGCTGTGAGGTGCGGCGGTTCAGGGTACGAGGCCGTGGCAGGTTGTGGGCGGTTCATCATTTGGGGGTGAACTAACAAAAGGGCGAGGCAGAAGGGTCAGCTGGGCCCCAGTATGCGACGGCACAAGCTTGCTCGAGGTGGCTGCTGAGGGTCGTGGGCCGCCTCCAGGAAGAGCAGCCACACTGGTCTAAGAACGTCGGGCTCAGGCTCGTTCTGTTTCTCTTACCTCCTTTCGTCCGTGTGATGTATTTTTTATTAAAGTTATTTTTAGATTTTTTTTTTTTTTACCTTCTTTCGTCCTTAAAATTATGTGGTATTTTAGACTCCAGTGATAGAAACAAAAGTTGAAAAGAAAATGAAGAATGGTGGTCACAGAAGGCTCAGCTCCCTTCCCGCCGGGAACGAGCCAGTGGGTGTGTAAAGCCGGCCTTGGCTGGCACCAGCCATCGCCATCTGTGAGCTCTCTGAGGAGGCCGAGCTGCGACCCAGCGCAGCCTCCTGGTCCCGACTTGGGGTGGTGAGGCTGCAGCACCTTGCCCCCCACATTTAGGTGAGGCCCACTGAAACCCGTTTGCTTCCAGCTTGCAGATGCGCTGGTGCCCATGGAGATTAAGCCTGGCATTTCCTTGGCAACCGTCTCGGCTGTGCTGCACACGAAAGATAACAAGCACATCCTTCAGGTATGGGGGAGGGTGGGCCGGGCTCACGTCCCTAAGGAGCCGCTGGGGCCCGTGAAGCCCAGGAACCCCCAGACACCCCCACCAGCGGTCCCAGCACTACCGCCAGCACAAGCCAGAGACCAGACTCCTTAATGGATGAGATGTGAAACAGAGAGAACACTGCGTATAAATTCTTCGCTACTTATTCTCTGGCCACATGCCTCAGAGAGTTAAAAGGGAAGAGCAGCTATTATTCATGGAGCTGGGGCCGCACCTCACCCTGAGTGCCCTTCCCGCCTCCGAAAGTACTGGTGGTGCTCACAGCTCCCACGGGCACCTTCCTCAGACCCGCGGTGCGGAGCACAGCACCAGGCGGCGGGAGCCCCCAGAGTGGCGGGCAGCCCCTCGGCCCCCAGGAGGCCTCCCCTACCCAACATGCCTGTGGGGCGGGCAGCAGCTGGGCACCTGTGAGCCACCCCAGCCCACAGACTGCAGCGCCTTGTCCCGGCACCTCGTGCCCCACCTCCACCCTGTGTTTACCGCCTCGTGGGGCAGCTCCTTGGGCCCTGCTCCTCACCCCTGAGAAGAACTCTTTCTACACTTGGGACTGTGCTGCCATGTAAAATATGCAAGGCGCCATCCTAGGTCCTTGCCATCCTTACTTCTCACCTTCCCACTTCATCCTCACAAAATTCTCACAAAATCACCATCACTTTATAGGCAGTTTCTCTGACCTTCATTTTAACCCATCAGCTTGACCCCACAGCTGGTGGCCTTGGCCACCGTGCTGCTGTCACACCTACAGTTATCAACACAGTTTATTAAGAATTTATTCAGAAAATACCAAAATGAATCCCTTAAAAATTAAAAATGAGGCTTGCCTTTGGCCCAGGGCGCGATCCTGGAGACCCAGGATCAAGTCCTGCGTCGGGCTCCTGGTGCATGGAGCCTGCTTCTCCCTCTGCCTGTGTCTCTGCCTCTCTCTCTCTCTCTCTCTCTATGTGACTATCATAAATAAATAAAATAAAAATAGAAATAAAAACAAAAAAAATTAAAATGAGGCTTGCTAAAAGGAAGATTTCTTTGCCAGAAAAGGCACTGATGCTGTGTGGATGCTTTGGCATTAGCTTCTGTTATAAAGAACACCACGTGGAGCCCCCAGCTCCTGGCAACCCTGAACTCCAGGGCCAGCTGACCTCACAGCAGGGATGAGTCTGGGCCGGGTGCTGGGGCCTCCTTCAGGGAGGGCAGCAGTGCCCAGGGAGGGATGGGCAGATGGGCTCTGGCTGTGGCCTGCGCTGACCTCCCCTGTACTCAGGGTGAGGGGCTTGATGACGTTGTGTTTTCTCCGGCTCTAGCCTCCCCCCAGGCCCACCCAGCCCACGGGTGGTAAGAAGAGAAAGCGGGCAAGCGATGACATCCCAGACTGCAAAGTGCTGAAGCCACTGCTGAGCGGCTCCATCCCTGTAGAACAGTTTGTGCAGACGCTGGAGAAGGTGAGTGCTGCCCAGACTGCACAGGAGCTGGATGTTGCTCCTTTTTCTCCATCTCCACTGTCTGAGCTACTGACCCTGAAGCCTCTGCTTGATCCAGGGTCATGGCAGGAACAGAACCAGGGGAGGGTCCCAGAGAGTTGAGAGAAGACCATGCCCCCTCTTCCCTGTAGGCCCCCCATTTCTTCTCTGCCAGCCCGTTCCTTCCCCTGAGACCCCAGGCCCCTAGAAGACTGCCTTACCACACCCCATTTCTTATGGGAACGAGACCAGGGAAGGCCCTTCAGAAACCTAGGTGCGACAGATGGGCAGGGGGGGAAGGCCAGATAAAGAAAACTTAGTAAGTCTGCCCCCTTGGAGCCTCACTTTTCAAGAAGATCCTTGCTGTCAGAGCGCCAGCCTGGCTGTGTCATAGGAGACAGGAGGCGCGGGACTGGGGGGCAGTGAGGACAGAGGTGCTACTGGATCCCTGGGAGTTGGAGAAGCAGACAGGAGGCAAGAGGGGGAGGCAGTAGGCGGTCCTCTGGTGTCAGCCTCTGGCCATTAGTCATTTAATCTTCCCTGAAGGAGAGACCACAGCCAAGTTGTGCGGCTCTCCTGGCCCAAGGGTGGGAATGCTGTATGGGAGTTAGCACTGATGCTGTGAACATGGCAGGGCCAGCTTCCTCGGGACTGAGCAGTGCTCTGGCCCCTATTGGTAGGACTCTGCTTGACTTGTTTTTTAAAAGCTCGAAACAACTTGCTTTCCCAGAATCCCCTGCACTTAGTTCTTCTGCTTGGCTCATCTAGCAGTTGACCCTTAGGAACTGACCCTGACTTTCTCCACCATTTCTGCCTCATCTCCTCCTGCAAGAGGAATAGCAGTGCCTGCCCCAGCCTGCACACGAGCTTTCTAGGACTAAGGGTTGAGATTCCCTAGCCTATGTCCATTACCCATCTTGTGGCCCTTTCAAGCAAGTCAGTCTTATTTCTATTTCTTTTCCTCTCTTTCAACTTTGTGTGATGTGTAAGAAAATTCTGTAACTCACATTAAGGTAGCTAGAGAAGTATTTGCCCTGCTGCCTTGTCTCCTTCTCCCTCAAGAAGGATTTGCCGAATCACAAGGTCACTGGTATCTTGCTTTGAGGAATGGTATTTTCCTGGGACAGGATGGAGCTTTTTTCTAATCAGGGACCATTGGCAGAGTTCGGAGGCTGCTGATGGAAAGCCCAGGGTCCTAGACTCCTGAACCAAGCTCTTGGATGTGCTCCTCAAGATAGCTCACAATAGCTTAAGTGGGTAGTAGAAACTTTGTTGTGTTTTGCATGAGATCTTGGATGTTTGGAGGCTTCTTTTAAAGTATACGAAGTATACGAAGCTGTGTTTCCATTGCTGTAGAAGGTCCTGTGACAAGGGAGCATAGCATATATTAGCATATATTAGGGAGCATAAAAAATGACAGTTTTTAGAATGTTCAGTTTAGCCAAGGCTAGGAAGTGTCATTTCTCAGAACCGTCAGTTGCTCCCATGTCCTCCTGCCTTTCAGTCCACCCCTTGCTTCAGAGTATCCATCATCCTCCTTTCTCTTTTCTTTTGGAGCAGCATGGCTTCAGCGATATTAAGGTAGAAGACACAGCGAAGGGCCATATTGTCCTGCTCCAGGAAGCTGAGACACTCATCCAGATTGAGGAAGATTCAACGCATATCATCTGTGACAATGATGAGATGCTCAGGGTACGACTGCGGGACCTCGTTCTCAAATTCCTACAGAAGTTCTAAATGGAACAGCTAAGCCATTTCTACTTCACTGAAATCCTACAGTCCTTCGCTGTGGCTGCCCAGCACAAACTGAGGAAGGGCGTAAAAAGTTGGCCACGTCTTTGTGGTGTTCTCTGGCTTAAGGAATAAAGAAGTGGCCTTTGAGGAACGTGATTATCCACAGATATAGCCAGAATCTCCTGGGCTAGATTTTTAGCACTGTTGTGGGCAAGAACTTATGCTTTAAACTTAAACTCCTTTTCTTCCCAAACCTGTCTCCCTTGGGTGGCCAAGATGGAAAGGCGGCAAGCTGAGGAGTAGCATAAGTAGCAGCTTTCCCAGAAGTGAATGGTGGAAGGAGGGGTGAAATGATGAATGACGTAAGCAGTCTGTGTTTTTTTGTGGTGTCCTAGGCCTTGGGCAGGGGAACTAGCATTGGGTTGTGTTTTATTTACTTGTCTACAGTGCTATACCTAATAAGAAAGATGATCCAAAAAAAAAACTGGCATAACGAACCATCTATTTGTATTTTATACCGTGAGCCCATTTTGTTAATAAAACTTATTTTTTTATAGAAGTATCTGTGCTCTGTTGAACCTCGAATGTACACATTGATTTAGTGTCTGAAAAAGTATGAAACTATACAGAACAGCATAAACTTAGAAAATACCATAATGGGGAACCTGGATGGCCCAGTCAGTTAAGCATCTGACTCTTGATGTCAGCTCAGGTCTTGATCTCAGGGTCATGAGTTCAAGCCTTTTGTTGGGCTCCACACTGGATATGGAATCTACTTTAAGAAAAATACCATAGCAAATTTTAGTTTGGTGCATGCAAGCATATAACCCAACATTATTTAAAAACTCACATATTTTTCTTAAATTGTATGAAAATGTGCTTAACTTTATATGAGCCACATCTGTATAAAAAAACACCCAACATGGGGGCACTTGGGTGGCTTTCTCTGTTGGGCATCCAACTTCTGATTTCAGCGCCTATCATGATCTCAGGACCCTGAGATTGAGCTCTTTGTTGGGTTCCAGCTCAGTACAGAGTTAGCTTTTCACCCTCCCTCCCCCTCTGCCCCTCTCCTGCATTCTCAAATAAATAAATCAATAAATAAAATTTAAAAAAAAAAAAAACACCAACACAGATTGGTAACAGCAGCCTTAACCTTCTGGGGAAAGGTCCAGAACACATAGCTCAGGGTCTGCTAGTTAATCATTACCCACCACTGCCTTTCCCACAGATGGTCAGGATTCTCTGTGTTAAGCAGAGCATTAAACTTAGAAACAAGAGTGAAGAAGCCTCCAATGCTGTATGATGATACATTCCTTTAAGCCAGGCAAACTGGTGGACAGGAAAGGGAGACGCTTCTTTCCTCTGGCCCCAAGTCTAATTTTTCTCCTGCCTCCAGAAACAAAGCTGAATGTTGGCTCATCATTTTATGCCACTGTGGGTAGGTTGGAAACATCTGATGTTCTCAAATTCACTGCAGTGAACCTATGGATAAACAACATTACTCTTCTTTGAACCCAGAATGAGGTTAGAAATAACCAACTACAATTCCAGAGGAAGTGGCAGCTAAAACCTAGACACAGGCAGTGTAGAACTCAGCCGAAAATGTTTAATCTTGCCAGAGGCTAGCTAGAGCCAACATCGATCATGAGACTAAAGATTAAATACCACAGTCTCTACTGCTGCTTAGTAGCGCATTATGGGTTTTAGTCACATCATAAAAACATTATCTTCCCATCTATAGATTCAATAAAATCTTTAGCAAAATTCCAATGACATTTTTCACAGAAATAGGAAAAAACAACCCTAAAATTTGTGTGGAACCACAAAAGACCCTGAATATTTAACCAAAGTAATCTTGAAAAAGAACAAAGATAGAAGCATCACAATTCCTGATGTCAAGCTTTATTACAAAGCTATAGTAATCAAGACAGTATCGTACTAGCATAAAAATAGACACATAAACCAATGGTACAGACTTGAGAGCCCAGAAATAAACCGACACTTACACAGTCAACTAAGATTTGTCAAGGGAACCAAGAATACTCTTTGGGAAAAGGAGAGGTTTTTTTCAATAAATGGGAAACTCTATAACCACATGCAGAGGAATTAAATTGGACTGCTGTCTTACACCAAAAATTAACTTAAAAAAGATCAAAGCTTTAAATTTGAGACTCAAAACTACTAGAAGAAAACATGGGAAAAAGCTCCTTGACACTGGCCTTGGCAATAATTTTTTGGATATGACCCCAAGCACAAGCAACAAAAACAAAAATCAACAAGTGAAACTACATCAAACTAGAAAATTCTGCACAGCAAAGGAAACCATCAACAAAATGAAAAGGGAGCCTACCAAATAGGAGAAAATATTTGTAAACCATCTATCTGACAAGGAGTTAATATCCAAAGTATATAAAAAACTCATACAACTCAACAGAAAAAAATTTTTGACTTAAAAAAGGGCAAAGGACTTGAATAGACATTTTTCCAAAGAAGGCATACAGATAGCCAACAGGTACATGAAAAGGTGCTCAACATCACTAATTGTCAGGAAAATAAATGTTCAAAAACATGAGATACCACCTCACACCTGTTAGAATGTCTATCCTCAAAAAGACAAGAAATAACAAGTGTTGGCAAGGATGTGGAATAAAGGGAATCCTTGTGACCTGCTGGTAGGAATTGGTGCAGCTACTATGGAAAACAGTATGAAGTACCTCAAAAAATTGAAAATACAACCACATGATCCGGCATTCCACTTCTAGGCATATAGCCCAAGGAAATGGAGCTGTTCTCTCAGATATCTGCAGCCCCCGTGTTCACTGCAGCAGTAGTCACAATAGCCAACACAGGGAAGCAGCCTAAGTGTCCATCGATGGAGAAATGGATAAAGAAGATGTGGGACATACAAACACAAAATGGGATATTATTCAACTATTAAAAAAAAAAAAACCCACACAAGAAAGTTCTGCCTTTTACAAGATGGATGGACCTTAAGGGTGTTATGCTATGTGAAATAAATCCAAGAAAGACAAATACTGTACAGGCACACCTTGTGGTGGTGTGCTTTGCAGATACTGCATTTTTTACAAGCCACAGGTTCAAGACTTGAGTGGAGGAAGTGACTGCAGATGTGGGGGAAACAGCAAGAGAACTAGAATTAGGAGTGGAGCCTGGAGGTGGGACTGGACTGATGCGATCTCATGATCAGACTTGAACAGGTGAGGAGCTGCTTCTATGCATGAGCGAAGAAATGGAGTCTTGAAAAGGAGTCTACTCCCAGTGAGGATGCTGGGAAGACTGTTGAAAGGACAACAGAGGATTTAGAATATTACAGAAACTCAGTTGATAAAGCAGCAGGAAGGTGTGAGAGGATGGACTCCAATTTTGAAAGAAATTCTGTGGGTAAAATGCAAGCAGCATGTGATACTATAGAGGAGTCATGAAAGGAAGCATGTTGTTTTATTTGGAGAAATTGCCACAGCCACCCCAGCCTTCGACACCCTCACCCTAATCCATCAGCAGCTGTCAGTGCCAAGACAAGACCCTCCACCAGCAGAAAGATTACAACTTGCTGAAAGCTCAGATGGTAGTCAGCATTTTTTATCAATGAAGTATTTTTAAATTAAGGTATGTATTTTTTAGACATAGTGCTGTTGTAGACTTCATAGACTACACTATAAACATAACTTTGATAGGCACTGGGAAACCAAAAAACTAATTTGACTTTCTTTATTGCCACATTCACTTTATTGCAGTGGTCTGGAACCAAACCTGCAGTATCTCCAAGGTACTCCTGTCTGTTCTCACTCATATGTGGAATCTAAAAAATGCAAACTCAGAGAGTAGAATAGTGTTTGCCAGAGGCTGGGGGGTGGGGCAATGGGGCGATGTTGGTCCAAGGGTACAAACTTCAGCAAAAAGATGAGTAACTTCTGTGGCTCTAGGTCATGGACAGCATGGTGACTATGTAATTAACAATACAGTAGCTTCTACTGTATTGAAAGTTAGAAGAGTGGATCACCACAAAAGTTATCATCATGAAAATGGTAATTATGGGGATCCCTGGGTGGCGCAGCGGTTTGGCGCCTGCCTTTGGCCCAGGGCGCGATCCTGGAGACCCGGGATCGAATCCCGCGTCGGGCTCCCGGTGCATGGAGCCTGCTTCTCCCTCTGCCTGTGTCTCTGCCTCTCTCTCTATCTCTCTGTGACTATCATAAATAAATAAAAAATTTTTTAAAAATGGTAATTATGTGAGGGGATGGAGCTGTCAACCAACCTTCTAGTGGTAATCATTTCTCAAAAGGTACATGTATCAAACCGTCACGCTGTACAGCTTAAACTTACACATTATCTAGGTCAATAATACCAGTAAAGCTAGTGAAACACATTATTTTACATGTATTAAACTGAAGCATTTTTGGAGTTACAGTACCACAGGTCTTCAAAAGTGTTTTGCCCACATCTTGTCATTAGGCACGCAGACTTGCTTCTCATTTCTCTTATGTTGTTATGTGAGACCACTGCAGGAAATGGAGGTGTGTAGCCTGTGCACAATAATTCTTGTGGTGGCAGGATTTATCCCTTACTCTTCGCTATGACAAACCACAGTAATAATTCCTAACTTTCCTGACGTCCAACTAGGAAATCAATCACAAATAAAAGTAACTTTATTTTGAATATACGAATTTTGAATTACTAAAAGCATTATCAACTAAAAGTTTGCTGACATGTTGGAGATTATCTAATTTTTAATCTAGTAACTAGTTGCAGTGTACACAGTATTTTTGACATTACAATAAAGTCTCTTCCAATCATCAGTAAGCCTTTCCAATCCTCAGTGAGCATGTATTAGGCACCTATTATAATCTGTGCATTGTGCTGTCTCTCTTGAATATAGCTCACAGAGTAACAGACAAACATAAGTTTCTCCTAATTTCTCATAAATACAGAGGAACAAATTTCCAAGACTGTGTGTGTGTGTATGTGTGTGTGTGTGTGTGTGTGTGTAAAATGGAATATTATCCAACCATAAAAAGGAAGTTCTGACAAATGCTACAACATGATGAATCTTGAAAACATGCTGAGTAAAAAAAAAAAGAGAAAGAAAGAAAAAGAAAACATGCTGAGTAAAATAAACCAGACAAAAGACTCACTTTTGTATGATTTCATGTATATGAATATCCAGAATGGACAGATTCATTGAGGCCACCCAGAGGTGGTGAGGGGCTGAAGGGAGTAAGAGGTAGGGAGCTGTTGTTTAACAGCACAGACTTCCTGTGGGGAAGATAAGAAAGCCCCAGGACTTGCTGGTGGTGACGGTCACATACCATGAGTATACTTAATACCACTGAATCATACAATTAAAAATAGGTTAAAAGGTCATTTTTAAGTTACATAAATTTTACCAGAATGAACATATTTTAATTCTAGGTTTTTTACAAGAAATTGACAAACTAACCCCAAAATTTATTTCTAGAACTACAAAGTAACTACAATAAAACCCAAAGCAATCTTGAGAACACTGAGCAAGTTGGAGAAACTTTAACTTCCTCGAAGGCTGAGGGGAAAGCTGGGGTAATACAGCTAACAACAAGGACTGGTAAGTCCATGGAAGACAGCAGAGAGCTCGGAAATACCAACACACGGTGGCTACATTTTCAACAAAGACCTCAAAGTAATTCAATGGAGAAAATAAAATCTGTAACAAATGGTGTTAGAATTCATAACAGAAAATAAGAAAGAGAACCTTGACCACTGCACTCCATGCCACCAAATTTATTTTGAGCCAGATCCTAGGCTGAAGTATAAAAGCTAACACTTCATATAAGGCTTTTAGTGGAAAACAGAATATCTTTAGAACTCGTGGCACGGCTATCTTGAGTTACAGAAAGCAATATCTAGGAGAAAACTTATAAACAGACCACATCAAAATTAAAAGCTTCTACTCATCAGAAGATATAAAGAAGATGGATAGGCAAGCCACAAACCGGGGGAAAATATGTATAAAACATACATCTGATGATGGACCAGTATCAACAATAAAAAGATAAGACACCCAGATAATGGAATACTATTCAGCAATAAAAAGAAATGGGTGATCAAACCACAAAAAAGATGGAAGAAACCAACATTCACATTGCTGAGTGAGAGGGGCCCATGTGAAAGCTAAATGCTACACAATTTCAGTGACAGGACATTCTGGAAAAGGCAAAACAGTAAACAGATCAGTGGGTGCCAGGGGGCAGAAGGAAGGAGCAGCAGAAGCAAAGGATTTTGAGGACAGTGAAACTTCTGTAGAATATTATAATAGTAGAGATAGGTCATCATACTTTTTTTTTTTTTTTTAGGTCATCATACTCTTGCTGAAATCACCGAATACACTGCACCAAGAATGAACCCTAACATAAGCTAGGACTTTAGTTAATATGTCAACACTGGTTTATCAACTGTAACAAATATACCCCACTAATGCAAGATGATAAGAGAGAGCAGAAACTCTACTTTTCCACTCAATTTTCTGTAAACCTAAAAACACTCAAAAAACCAGTCTGTTAAAGATTTATTTTTTAAGCAATACAAGAAGAAAAAAAAAAAGACAAACCAACTTTTTTTTAATGGGCAAAAAGATTTGTCCAGATACTTCACAAAGGAAATACATATAAATGGTGTAAGCACGTAGAAAGGTGCTTAATGGAGACACCTGGATCACTTAGTCGGTTAAGCATCTGCCTTCAGCTCAGGTCATGATCTCAGCGTCCTGGGATCCAGACTCATGTCAGGCTCCCTCCTCAGCAGGGGGTCTACTTCTCCCTCTGCCTTTGCCACTCGCCCTGCTTGTGCTTGCTTTCTCTCTCAAATAAATAAAATCTTTAAAAAAAAGAAAAGAGAAAAGAAAAGAAAAAAAAGAAAAATAGGAAGGCAGGCACCTAATGTCCTCAGTCTTCAGGGAAATACACATGGAAATTACGATACCATTACTCACCCACCAGAATGGCTAAAGAGGCTGACAACAGCATAGATTGGTAAGGATGTATTTGGAACTCTCAACATTATTGGTTGTTGTACAAAATGGGTACAATCACTTTGGGAAAAAGTCCAGCAGCTTTTTGTATAAAACTAAATTTGTATATACTTACCTTCTCTGTCACACAATTCCACTCCTGGGTATTTACCTGAGAGAAAACTGTAAATCCACAAAAAGACTTGCACTCGAATATTCATGGCAGTTTTATTCCTGATAGCCCAAAACTGGAAACAGCTCAAGGATGAATGCTGCTGTACAAGGGAGTACTCTTCCGCAATAAAAGGAACAAATTAGTAAAAAACATGACATTGGGTGGATCTCAAAAATATGCAAGTTTCTAGAAGCCTGGCACAAAAAGAGCAAAAATTTTATGACACCATTTATATGAAATTCTAGAATGGGGAAAACAAATCCAATGTGAAAAAAAAATCAAATCCTTGGTTTTCTCTAGGAGGTAGAGGTGGAAACTGACCAGGAAGGAACATACAGGAACTTTCTGGGTTTGACAGTAATGTTCTATATCTTTTTTTTTAAGATTTTATTTATTTATTTGAGAGAGGAGAGGGAGAGACAGCAAGAGTGGGGGGTGGGGAGCGGCAGAGGGAGAGGAAGAAGCAGGCTCCCCGCTGAGGAGGGACCCTGGGATCATGACTCGAACCAAAGGCAGCCGCTCAACAGACTGAGCCACCCAGGTGCCCCAGCAATGTTCTAGATCTTGATAGGGGATAGGGCTACACAGGTGGAAGCATTTGTCAAAACTCAAGAGAATGTACACTTAAGATTTGTGCATTTTGGTTTATATATTTAGTATTTAAATTTTATATTAAACACATAGAAACTAATATTGACATTCAGTTAATGATGTGTGTGCTTATGTATTGGAAGAAAGTGTAGTAAGGTCACCAATTCACTTAGAAATGCACCAAAAATCGGATGGATAAAAGGATGAATAGAGAGACAGATAGATGGATAGAGGGATAGAAACACAGAGACATACAAAGCAAGTATAGTAAATTGGTTGTTAGGTATATGGATTTATACTATAAATAAGATACTTATTTTTACATAATGAAATATTGGGACCAATAGTTTAAATAAGTAGAATCTAAATAGTTTAAATCTTAACATGATAACCCTGCAGTTGTTGTCATGTTAAGATTTAACATGACATGTTAAATGTTGTATGTTAAACATTTAACAGTATGTTGTTAAATGTTATGACCTGCAGTATGACCAGGATTTGTACTTTCATAAACATGGAGACAAATTGAGAAAGATAAAACCATTTGCTGAATTAAAACAAGAGTTTACTAACTGAAATTTTAGAACTTGAAAAACAAACCAAACCAAATCAAGAAACAGATGAAATTATGTAACAAACCAGACCGGCCCTATGGTCAGGCTTCCCGCCCTACTTTAATAATGTCTTTTGGGATCCATTCTGTGTCTTTAATTCTTGGTATGCTCTCATCTTCCTTTGTCAATGAAGATTAAAAAAAAAAAAAAAAAAAACACTTCTCAGCCGTCATGTGCCAGGCTTCCTTTACCTATCTGATAATACATTAGCTCTATTCCAAAAGCACTACTGATTCCTTTGGGACCCTCTTTGGATTTTTTGTCAAATCATTCATCAAAAAACCATTCAGCACTTACTCTGTGTTCTGTTCTCAGGAGGCTTACAGTGTGGAGTGGGACACAGGGCTGGGAATCACTATCGTGCTCGGGATGAGCTGCTGAGCAGGAGATGGGGCAGGGGCAAGCAGTGGTTTCTGAGACAGGAAGGCTTCCTGAAACCTGCCTTCCACTGAGTCTGGAACAATGAGCTGGTGTTAAGATACATGGAATGCAGAAAGAGCCACAGAGAAATTCTCGGTACGTCACCCCAGTAGTCATTCATTTCTCCCGTGCACCACACACCAGACTTCTTGCACTTATTATGTGAACTTCCACCCTCTCTTTGAGATTTAAACATACTATCTCCTCAGCACCATGCCACACACTTTTTTTAAATCACCATGAAAAAAGGAAGGAGGTATATAAGTGGTACATGGCATCCTATAGTCTACTCACATCAGTTAAAGGACATCTAGGGGGAAAAAAAAGAAAAGGACACCTAGATTCCCCTCTGGGTGATCAAATGACTAACCCCAGAAAAACAGGCCCAGGCAAGGCTGCCCATGTCCAAGCGTGTGTACAGAATCACGCAGGTTCAAGTGCACAGGCTGCTCCAGGACCAAATCACACAGCCCACAGACATATGCTGGGAGGCATCCCACCTGGCTGCACGATGGTGGTTCCCTGCAATCAGGCAGGCACCTCCTCTTGGATCACTCTTCTGTCCCTGCTGAAAAAAATCACAAAGGACCTCCACACTGCTTGAGTTAAAGTCTCCATTTATTTTTATTATTTTTTTTTTTTACAAAAATCCAACATAAGACTATTGTGCTCATGAACTGGAAAAGGGGGTGGGATGGATGGACATGGCATGGACATCGGAGAGCTTCCCCCTGCAAAATATCCTCATTTCAAACCAGGAGCTCCCTGAGCACACACGCAGGCAGCTACTGAAGAGACTACTCCCCATCCACCCAGATAGGACCCCACCAACTGTGCGCCGGCCTCGGCATGAGGAGCCATCCACACCAGATGGAGAACTGCTGCCAGGGGTGCAGAAGCTCAGAACGGCCTGATGAGCACCTTAGGGAGGCCCTCATTTGGGTGAACGCCCCTCTCAATGAGGAGCAAACTGGCTAGCTGGGGACAAGGATGTCCTGGGCCCTGGGAGCAAAGACTAGGCAATGAGGTGTTACCCGTGGACAGCTGGGGAAACCCACATGAATCTGCAGAGCTGTTTTCATGTTCCATATGAGTCACAGTTATGTGGTATAGATGACATCTGTGTTTCCCAACAGGACAGATCGGCATCAAGGGCATTCGCAGCATGGAGCTGCGCCTCACCCTGATCCACCTTGCCAAACACAGCCGCTCTCCAGGAGCACCTAACCAAGCAACTGTAAAAGGTCTGATTGCCCAGCCCCTTGCTACTGAGAGTGTCCCTGAGGAACATGGCCAGTGTCCGCCAGAGCCTGCTGTTGGGAGTCCTCAGGTTACTGTCCTGTTAGGTCCAAATACTGCATGCTTTGTTTGAGGCTCTGATGTTGTAACCCTTTCTGCAGTAGACTTTGATGTCACCCATCATCTCAGACCACTCGGCTACTTCTGCATCTACCAATGGCATTCAGGGACCCAACAACTCAGCTCTGCCATTGGGGGTCCCAACACAGACTGCTCTTTTCTCTCACCAGGTCCCACTGAAAGTCAGTTTATGAGTTTCTCACATTAAAATAAACAAGATAAAAATAGCAGCCACATATATATCTCAAAACACCACACTCTTTGGCTCCCCGGAGGGAAGAAGGCTACCGCTAAAAAGAATAAAGTCAGGAGTCTAGGAAAGGGTAGTTAGAAAGTTAGGATGCAGGGAGTCTGGACCCCTTTGCTGGGCTGCTGAGAAGCAGAATTGGATTTCCTGGGTAGCTGCCTCTGTAGGAGAGTGACAAGAAAATGCCAGTGGGAACCTCTGGAGGACACAGGTCCTAGGAACAGCCCCGGTCTTATCTGCCCATTAAGGAGAGGTCCCTTCAGTCCAGCTGGCCCTCGAACTGGACAGAGTCTGGCTTCAAAATGATACTTGAAGAGCCCCGCTGGTAAAGACAGGTCAGAGGAAAATGTGCCCCCAAGAAATAGAAGCACAGGGTGTCAAGGTCTGGGGAAGACGGAACTGGCTTAAGGCATGTACATGACCAGGACAGACCTGAGCTTTTGTCCAGCTGCGGGAAACCACCTGTATTCAACTTCACTGCAAGAAAGTGGGGTCCAGGAGAATGGTAGAAGTCATGGGCTAAACCCCTGCCAGATGCCACTAACACCCTCTTCAGTTCCCCTACTGCCTCCACCACCAAAATAAAAATAAAAATAAAAATAGCTTATTTTCCATTTCAGCCAGGGAACAGAAATGTAAACCCAGAGTGGAAAGTGGTAACATGGGTATGAACGCCTGTAACATCTCAGGCTGGACTGGAGCTCAACATAACAAATTTTATCTTCCTACCGTGCTGGCACACACCAAATTTCGAGGGGTCCTGGAACCAACCTGGCATTAGAGGATCTAAAAACTACAGGTAACACGGGGTACAGGTCCAGACAAAGGAGAAGGGAAGGTGAATTTCACCAAGGTATTTATCCCAAGGCAGGTGCCTTGCTCTAAGACTTCCCGGCCAGCCGGGTAGGGGTCCTCAAAGGGTGCTTGCTCCTTCTACGCCAGAGATTAGGCCAACCTGCAAAGCACTTCAGAACTGCAGGCTGCCAGTTCTCTTCTCTTACACAAGAGAGAACTTTCAGGAAAGCCTGAAGCCAAAGTACAACATGTGTTTTAAAAGGAGGACCAAACAAAAAAGCCACCTGGGAGCACTGTCTTCAAGTCTTGCTCCTTCCTCATTCTTCTCTTTCAAATGGGAGAGAATGGGAGCGCTGGGACAGGTTCTGGGACAGCACGAACTAGCGATGAATCCTCAAAAACACTGAATCCAGCACGGGGAAGCCCCCTTCTTCCCAAAAGTGCAGGTCCTCCTCATGGACTCAAGCAACAGGAGGATGCGAGTTCCAGATCGCTAGGTGGCAGCAGATGGAGGAAGGAAACAAACCAACAGGGCTTCTCTCGTCCAGGGCCCCAGAGGAGGGCCAAGCCGGGCTTTTTTTGTTTCTGCACACAGATGCCCTGGGGAATATGGAGATGATCTTTAAGGATGCGCCAGATATCATAAGGCCAGGATCCATCTCCACCAATGTACAGAACATCAGAAGACTTGGTGGGTCCCTCACTTTGTGAAACAGGCAGAAATTTCAAACTCCCCCCAAATATTTATATTTATATGTATATGTATATGTATGTGAGAGTGTGTGCATATATGTACATATATGTATATGTATATATACACACACATCTATAAATAAGCCTCAAATGGCAAATCTGAAACTTTCTCCTTTTAAATAATAATAATAGTTGTTACTGAATTTAAAAAGCACAAACCAGCTGTCCTGGGCTTATGAACTGCGTGAGTGACTCTCTGGAGTCCCCATGGTCCTCAGTGTAAGCTATCAGTGCCCTGTATAGGGAACCCCTGTGTCCTCTGACCAGGGTTCCAGGCCCAGTGTGGCCGACTTTAAGAGAAAGAAGGCTATTTCCTTTCCATTCTTTCCGCTGCCTCTCCCCATAAAGGGTTTGGGCCACCCACCCAGCGGATGTCCCTGAGGTCCTTCAATGTCTAGGAACCTTAGGAGCCATTTCCCCACTCTGCTCATCCTCTCCCCAAAACTTGCAATCCCCTAGATGAACTTGAAGCACTTGGTCTTGTCGTGGGGCAGGCGGGTCTTG